>NC_141542.1:125712500-125932500 GCF_021556685.1 Rattus norvegicus | reverse complement strand
AAGTTACCTCATGGCCAGGCTGGAATCCTGGGCTTGTTGGTGCCAAAACAGAGACTGTCCTTCTCAAAAACTCTGGGACTCCACCAAAGTCACACCTTTACAGGAAGTCCAATGTCAGGAACCTTTAGGTTGGTACTTTGGAACTCTAGTAATTCCCTAAATCCAAACAAAATCGGTTCAGGACCCGTCTCCTTGTGGTCTCTGTGCTCCAAGTCTACAGTTTCCCTGTTTTTATTCTTCCTTTAAAAACAGGATTTGTTAACTTTTAAAGATTGTTTGTTTATGTGTATGGGTGTTTGGTCTGTATGTATGTCTGTATAGCAAGTGTACGCGGTGCCCACAGAGGCCAGGAGAGGGTGCCGGATCCTCTGGAACTGGAGTTGCATATTGTTGTGAGTCACCATGTGGGTGCTGGGAACTGAACCCAGGTCTTCTGCAAGAGCACAAGTATCATTAAGTACTCAGCCGTCTCTCCATTTCCGTCTCAGCCACCCTGCATTTATTTTTGGAGGTCAAATAAGCAATACTAAGACAGAAGACAAGTTTCTGTAACTTTGCAGAGCTACAACCCAATCCTTAGGAAGGTGATGGCAGATAGAGCCGGTAGGAAAAACAACTCAGACAGAAAGGAAAAGTCAGATGCTTCTGTAATTCATTTCCTTGTTCCACCTTGTTAAGCTTTCTCTGATCTCTAGAGCATGCTAAAAGTTCAAGTATAACTAGGGAGGAGCCTTGGAAAAATTCTTCTTTAAAAGAGCTTTATTTAATCTAAGATATTTTGCATAATGGTTTTCAAAAAGAACATGGTGAGCCCAGAAGATAAGTTAAAAGATAGCGAGAGGTTTTCTTAGAGAACAAAATAGATTAAAACACATTTGCCCCCTGTTGCTTAAGTAACCCAGCTCTGCGTGACCTATTTAACAATAAAAGGACTTGTGAGAGATGGTGGGTAAACTTGACAATCTGAGTTTGATCCAGGTCCACATAGAGAAAGGAGAGAACATACTCCTGCAAGCTATCCTCTGACTTCTACCTGTACGCACACACATAAGCACACACACACACATAGATACACACACACATAGGCACACACACATATACACACACACACATAGACACACATAGGCACACACACATACACACACAGATACACATAGGCACACATACACACACACAGATACGCACATAGACACACATAGGGACACAAAAAGACACACAGACACATACATAGACACACATAAATACACACACACACATATATATACACATACATTGACACATATACACACACAGACACGCACATAGATATACACACATGGACACACATACACACACATGGACACACATACACACACATGGATACACAGACACACATAAGCACGTGCGCGCGCACACACACACACACACACACACATAGAAACCCACATAGACACGCATCCACACAGACACATCCACATGGCCACATAGATATACATACCTAGATAGCCACATAGACACACACACACACAAATGCACACACAGAGACCAGATAAGCAAAGATATAACAAGAAAATAAGGACCAAAGCTTTGAAAGCTAGTCTTTAGTGTTAAAGGCCAGTTACAGACCTCTGCTGTATATTTACTCAGAGTGGCACTAGAGGTCTGCTGGGTGCTTGATCTGGGTAGAGGTCAGGGCCCAGTGTAAGGTGTTTTCATGTAAAGATTTAAGCTGAACACTGTGGCTTGGGACATTTCTAAATGCAAGTTATACTTCAACAAATAAGACTTGAAAATTAGTGAAAGGTTTACTGAGTTTCGTGTATTAAGAGGTCCATGTGTAGTTACCCTGGAGCAGTGTTCTAAGCCATTCAACAGCCCACACTTGTGTCCCGAGGACACAACAGTGAACTGACACGTGGGACTGCACATCACAGTCCCCAAAGGACCTGAAGTGTGTCTGGTCACCAGCACTGACTGTGGTTTGAGCATGGGTTTTTATTCCAATGCATTTGAGCCTCTTCACTATTAGCCAATGGAACAATGAAGTCTAAATGGATTGAAATCTCAGATACATTTAGAAATAATTTTCTAGACACCACAAGATACATGGTCAGTCGTTGACCAGGACTCCAGAGAACCTGACTTCACATCCCTATAATCCCAGCACTGAGGAGACGAAGGCAGGGGAATTGTGGGGAATTATACATGATTCTGTCTCAAAAAATAAGGGAGTGAGTATAACTGAGCGTCACAGTGCTGACCACAAGGACCAGGAATTAAAACTCATAACCAATTTGGGAGAGACAAACCGACAGACAGACAGACAGACAGACAGACAGACAGACAGACAGACATATATACACGAGAGAGAGAGGGACAGAGACAGAGACAGAGAGAGAGGGGCCTTGACTTCCCATGTTCTCATTTTGGCTATGTTGCTCGTTTCTCAATTACTTGGTCCAAGCAACTGAATGTTCTAGACTCAATAGTCCGTCTGTCCATCTGTCCATCCGTACTTCTTATTTATTTATTTATTTATTTATTTATTTATTTATTTATTTATTATTTTCTAGTCAGGGTTTCTCTTTGTACTTCTGGCTGTCCTGGAACTTGCTCTGTAGGCAAGGCTGGCCCTGAACTTAGGGATCTGCCTTCCTTTGCCTCCCAAGTACTGGGATTAAAGTTGTATGACACCATACCCAGCTGACATTCATTTTCTTATGAAGGTCTCCATTTGCCCATTATGAGGCTATACTATTTTGAATGTGATCAAATCATTTGAATATATTGGACATTTCACTGTGTCCATTGGGTGAAGTAATTTTTTTTCAGAAACAAACAAATAAGCAAACAAAAAACTCCAAGAGACTGGGCAGTGGCAGTGCACACCTTTAATCCCACCACTTGGGAGACAGATGCAGTTGAATTATTGTGAGTTCAAGGCCAGCCTGGTCTAGAGCTACTTTAAGGACAGCCAGGACTACACAAAGAAACCATGTCATGAAAAACAAAATAAAACAAAACCAAAAGTATAGATGGTTGAAACAATTCAAGCACTACAGAATATATTGTTATTGTTTGGATCTCAACTGTCTGCCACAGGCTCATGTCTTGTTTTTTGGCTAGTGGCACTGTTAGAAAGACTGTAGAACCTTTGGGAGTTGGGGCTTACCTGGAAGAAGTAGATCACTAGAGATGGGTCTTTGAAGCTTATACCCACACCTGGTCTCTGCCTTGTGCCATTGCTTCCTGGTCTACCTTAATAAGAACAGCCTTCATCAAATTGACATGAACTAGACTGCTTTGCCATAACCTTCCTCACCACAATTGGCTGAACCATGAGCTAAAAATTAATCTTTCCTCTCTTCAGTTGTTTCTGTGAGGTATCAAGCTTACAGTGATGCAAAAGTCACCAATGCAGAAAGTTGGTATCAAGAGTGGGGTTGTGTGACTGTGACTAACCATGTAGTTCTTAGGCTTCTGGAAGTGGTTGTGGGAGGAGTTTTTGAGTTGTTTGGAGATGTTGGTGAGAGAATCTGTAGAAGGCTGTAGGCAGAGATTGACAGTTATTGTGGTACATGTGTGGAAGATCAGAATGCCAACAGAGATTCAGACAGTAGGCCATACTCATGAAGTTTGGATTGCAGATATAACGAAACAAAAATAAAACAAAACAGAACAAACAAACAAACACCATAAGCCCAAATAAAACAAAGTCTACCTTTCTTTCAAATATGGAAAATTTGAGTGTAACTAAGTATTAGAGTAATGGACTAATTTGACGGAGGAAATTTCAAAACAGCATAGATTCACTCTGTGACATGATTACTATTTATCACATCTAGCCAGGTTTGTAGTGGGAACTGGAAGCAAAAGCAGGGGCCAAAAGTTATAAGATCCATACCATCTGGCCAGAAAAGGAGCCCACTTGTTAACGGAATTAGTGGTGTGGGACTGAAACAATGGATGAGTGGTTAAGAGAAGACACAAGCTCAGTTTCCACCACCCACATGATGGCTCATAGCCATCCCTAACTCCAGATCCAGATCCAGGGGATTTGACGCTTCTGTGGGCACCACATACACATAGTTCATATCCATACCCGTAGGTAAAACATTCATACACAGAAAATAAAAATCAGTAAACCTTTGAGACAAAGAGGATTAGTGCTGTTAAAGAGAAGGCAACTGCTTTGTATCAGAATAGTAGAAAGGAGTCTTGAGGACACTTCAGGCTGCACCACACACTCCCATCATGCTGACCTTGAACTCACAGAGATCCACCTGCCTCTGCTTCCCACATGCTTGGATTACAGGTATACACCACTATGCCCCGCTGGCTATAAAATCTTCAGGAGATGGGGCTTTCCTTATAGAAGTAGGTTAGGGGAGTGTCTTAAAAGTTATAGCCCAACCCTGTTTCAGGCCTAAGCTCTGATTTCTGACTTGTGGAGACTCAAGGAAGCCACAGTGCAAACTCCTATATCAGGTGAATCCAGTCTCAGCCACTATGCCCCCTGCGCCATGATGGACTCCACATACCTGACCAGGTATTGTGATCACAACAGCACAAAAGTAACTCGCTTTTCTCTCCATTAACCTTAATTTATCTTCTTAAATACAATCACTGCTATGTAGTCATCAAGAGCTTTATGAGGTGGAGAGATGGCTCAGTGGTTAAATACACTGTCTGGCTCTTCCAGAGGTCCTGAGTTCAACTCCCAACAACCACATGGTGTCTCATGACCATCTGTAGTGGGATGTGATGTCCTCTCTGGCATGCTGGCTTACATTCAGACAGGGCTCATATATACATAAATAAATAAATCTTTTTTTAAAGGGAACTTTATTAGCATATATTAATGATATAGAATTATATAATAATGAATTAAATTGTGGCATTTCTACACACACAATATATAATATATATTATACATTATATATATAAAATCACATCACCACCCTAATACTCTCTTGTTTTCCCTTCCCATCCCTTTTTTTCCTTCCTATTCCCAACAAATCTTTTTTCCACTTTCATGTCTTTTGTTGTGTGCGTGTGTCTGACTGTCTGTCTGTCTGTGACTCAATGAATTTCATTAGGATTACTTACAGAAGCATAGACAACTTACCTTCAATGGCTATACCATTGAAGAGAATGCATGTCTCCTCTAGCAACTATTAACGGCCTAAAAATCCTCTTGTACATAAAATCTTAGGGCTCTTTCTTTCTTGTGGAACATAGAAACGTCTAACTTGTTTTAGTAGGTGAACAGTACTTCATTGCACACCACAGTTTTTGACTGATTTCCAAATAAACATGCTTGGGATGACTTCTAGGACATGATTATCATTATTGCTTAACGAACATCTCTATGCTTAGAATGAGGCATGCTTTTGCAATTATGACACAGTAGAACTAGCAGATCAAGTAAAATTTGTTTAATTATCCCCCTGTCCTGCTTTGCCTTATGATTGGGTGTAACACAGCCTGGGGTCATCTCAGAAAAAAGCCCAATTGAGGAATTGCCTACCTCAGGTTGGTCTGAGGATATGTCTGTGGGGGGCACTGTCTTGATTATTAAGTGATTCAGGGTGGTCCAGATATTGTGGGCTATACCATCCCTGGGCAGGTGTCCTGGCATCTAAGAAAGCTAGTTAAGCATGGGTCTGTGAGTGAGGCAGCAAACAGCATTTCCATATGGTTGGTTCCTCCCTTCCTTGAGTCTCTGCTGGGACTTCCCTGGATGATGGGTTGTGACCTGGAAGTGGAAGCCACTTGCTTTTAATCCGAGTATGTTTATCACAGCAACAAAAGTCAAACCAGAACACATTCCAAATACCTTGTCAGTTTATCTTCCGACTGTATCAAAGGGCCTATTTTCTTCCCCTATTGCCAATACTGGTGTTCGAAGTTTTATATTTCTTGTCAATAACAGATAAGATGTTGCTGAGGGGTGGATATTAAGATCGAAATTAAATGCTGTAAGATTCACAGTTCTTACTACTCCTTAGCGTTTGGCCTGACAGAGCGGTTCCCTTCATCTTTGTTTGTTTAGTGTTTCTCATTATTGGTTTATCAGCTTGTTCTATGGTAACTTGAATGTTTAACAATTAACCGATTTGCTTCTGCAACTCAAGAGAATCACAACTCACCTTAACATTCGCTTCGTGTTTTAGTACTGCATTTTGTTTAATAAAACATACCCTAACAGCCACACCCTTTGTGATTGAACTGATACTGATGAGAACACGGTGCACACTTCGTTGGATGTTTGGTCCATAAGAGGTTTCCTGAGCAAATGGGTAAAAAGGAAAAACGGGTCACGCTCTACAGAACTTGAGCAGTTTCCTTAGATGATCTCATGGTGGACTTTCCCTCTGATCTGCTTCCATTCATCCTAACAGTAGCCTGCTAATCCTCCTAGAAGGGCAGAGTGCACAACTCTTTCCTTAAACGGCTTCAGGCAGAAATGTCATAGTTGAATATCAACTGAGCTGTTTTGTACCTGGCTTCCCAGACTGCCATGAGCATGTCTTGTAGGAGCATGTTTACTTACAGCCATAGGTGATAAATTAAAAACTCCCACTTTAGAACATACCTAAAATGCAGTGTCAGACTTTTAAAACTGATCGCACAGGTGCTTGGAGTGCAGATCAATTGATGCTTACCTAGCATGCCTGAAGATCTGGGCTCAGTTCCAAGTGCTGCATAAAACTGGATGTTGTATATGTGCCTGCTTCCCCAGTACTTGGGAGGTAGAAGCGGGAGAACCAAGGTTCAAGGTCTTCCTCAGCTAGTTTGAGGTCAACCTGGGCTACTCGAGAACCAGTTTAAATAAATAGATAAAGTAAAATAAATATACATAACCTACTTTCGCTATTCCCAAGATGAAATGCTAATGACCACAGCTGTCTTTGCAATTTTCCTCTAAGCTATAAAAGTCATCAACTCTCAGCCAGGAGCAAATCTCCAGACTTTGCTTACAGGTGTCTATTGCTCAAGCCCTCTAAAAAGTAGCCAAGGGCGTGTTTACCACAAACTCCATACTTAGGAGCAAGATGCAGAGGAAGGGGGGCAGGGAATATATCAAGTTTGGCGTTACTATGTATGCTGCCCAGTATGTGTGAGTCTCTGAAATCCCCAGTGTTACTCCTCATATGTGCCTGTGTATACATAAAAGAAAGAAAGAGGAAGGAAGGCTTGGGCTGAGGGTATAACTCACTGGTAGTGCATTTGTCTACCATGTACAAAGCCCTGGGTTCAATCCCCAGCACTCCCAAACAAAGTAAATAATAAAAAAAAAAAAACAGTTAGTAGGGATAGCCAGGCTGAAAAACATAGGGTCAGCATGGGGAAGTGGGAGATGTGTATTTATTTTCTAATTCATGTTCCTCCAGCCAAATTGATTTCACCATTATATAGGTTATATGTCTCTCTATTTATTTGCTTTCAGAGTTATTTTAGGCTAATTTTTGAGGGTTTTATATTTTAATCATATTCAGCCCTGCAAACTCTTTCCAGGTCTTCTCTCTCTCTCTCTCTCTCTCTCTCTCTCTCTCTCTCTCTCTCTCTCTCTCTCTCTCTCTCTCTCTCCCTATGTAAGAAGACTATCTAAAGCAAAACCAAACCATTTTTGACATTCCCCCCACCACTCCCCTTTGCTTTGCTGCTCCTTGCATAACATGGAGTGGGTACACATGAATTTGATACACTTAGCTATTAAACATCATAGCTTAGATTAGCCTACCTGGAACATGTCAGAACACATGTGGCAGGGTCCAGGTGGGCACTTGCAACCATTTTGTAGTTTATCATTAGAAATAGTAACACTGTTTCTATCACCAGAACTGCACCACTGTTAGTATCACTAGAAACAGTAGTAACAAAAAGAAATTTCAGAATTCCAAGGACCGCTTTCCCTTATTGTGTATATTTCTTTTTCTCTTCTTTTATGTACACGGGTGCTTTGCTATGTGTGTTTTGTGCATCACTTGTGTGCCTGGTGCTGAGGAGGCCAGAAGAGGGAGTTGGGTCCCCTGGAATTTGAGTAACAGATTGAATGGTGGGAATCAAACTTGGGTCCTCTGGAAGGGCAGCCAGTGCTGTGTCACCTCTCTGGTCACTAGGTAGTTTTCTTTTGCTCTAGTGAAACATTAGAAAACAACAAGTCAAACTATCAGAAATCATTTTACACGTTACTTAGTCGAGGAAGCATGATACCCTTGTCCTTCTCCCTCCTATGAACTTCAGTGCTAATTACAGAGCTCGATGCATAAAACAGGAGAAAACTCTGAACCACAGAGAGAAAAAGCAGGCAGATGAGAGACCTTGAGATTCAAAGAACAACAAGATAACACACATCCCCGCTTACCTCTGGTCTTGCCTTTGCCTCCTCCAGTCAATACTCTAAAGAAGCTAAAACCCAGAAATTCCAACTGACATAGATAAAACAGCAGGCTTGCTCTCTCTAGACACGTGCTCTAGGGAAGGGGCCGCCTAGCCACACTACTCTACCCAAACACCCCTCTATCTGAAAAAAGCCAGATGGAGAGTTAGCTCTCTTCTCTGGCCCAGCTCCCACGAGAACCCCCAAATACCTCTCCAGGTTGACATCAAAGGATACCCACTAGGAGATCAGGACTCTCCTAGAGCAACCTTGTCACCCTCTGTTGTCAGCAGAGGTCACACTGGACCAAGAATGGGACACTCATATACGGCAAGAATAGTCTCCAGATACCTTGTGGTCCACTGTTCAGCAGAAATGAGAAGTCTTTTCATGTTGGAAACCTGCCCCTCCTGCGTCTGTCTGTCAGCAATGAGAGGGTGACCCTCTTCGTCTCCTGAAATTGTACCAGAGGAAGCCAACAAAAATAGAGGCTGTAGAGAGGAGAGAGTCCTGCACAGACACAAATATATAGGCATCAATCAAATCGAAACATAATTCACTGTTTTAAAAAAACTCATTAAAAAACTCAAATTTGAATGGAAAAAAAAAAGGCAATCATCAAAAGAACAAAGATGTTAGAATTAGCTAACAAATATTTTTTAAACACCCGTGTCTGCTGGATATGGTGGTGTACACTTGTAATGTCAGGACCCTGGGGAGGGTCCTGGGGAGGGGTGGGGGGAGAAGATCAAGAATTCAAGTCCACGTCATCTACACAGAGAGACTATATCTCAAAAAGTTAATTCCAAAACCAATCAAACTGAAAGAAACAGAATGGAGCTGTTAACCTTGAATTCTACATCCAGTGACCAAAGAAAATATCCTCCAGGGATGGGGTCAGGGAATGAGAACATTCTCAGAGAAAAGAAAACTAATGTACTTAACCTCAGACCTCTCATTTCTATGGGTGTCCTTAAGCCGAAAACTAACTTTTTGAAAGGGGATTTATTTTATTTTTAAAATTTTGTGTATAGGTAGGGTAGGTGGGGGAGAGAGAATGTCAAGATATCTGGAGCTGAAGTTACAGGTAGTTGGGAGTTTCCCAGTGTGGGTGCTGGGGATTGAGCTCAGGTCCTCTGTAAAAGCAGTTTGAGCTCTTAACCACTGAACCATCTCAGATTAAAGGAAATTACCTTTTAACAAGAAAACCTTGAAACCATCATGGTGACTCATGCCTGTAATCCCAGGATTCTGAACCCTGAGCAGGACTGCTGAGAGCTTGGACCACAGAGTAAGACTATCTGAAGGCTAGAGTGCAGATCCCAGAACCTATGTAAACACTGGGCGGGCATGGTGATCTGCTTGTAATTCTGGCCTCAGAAAGTAGAAACCCGGTATTGACCGAGCAAGCTAGCTAGCAGAAGTAGCAATATTGGTGAGCTCCAGGTCTAAATAAGAGTTCTGCCTTATGAAATAAGGAGGAAGGTATATGTACATGTGATATGTGTGTGTGTATGTGTGTGTTGTGTGTGCATGTGTGCTGTGTATGTTGTATGTAAATGGGATATGATTCCTCCATATCCATGAGCTCATACACATATGTGCCACTCATATGTAAGCGTGCACACACACACACACACACACACACACACACACGAGAGAGAGACAGAGACAGAGAGACAGAGAAAGACAGAGACACAGAAAGAGCATAAAGCAGGAATAATCAGGGCGCTTCTTTTCCTGGTTTACTGACTTTATTAGTTGCCTGTCTTACTGCTGCAGCTCATACCAGAACAAAGCAACTGAAAGAAGGAGGCGCTTTGAAGGGAGAGAAATGCATTATGGGAAGCGTGGAGGCAGGAACAGAGGCAACTGGTCACATTGTATCCAGTCAGGGAAGAGCGAGAGGGCTGGTGCTCAGCTGGCTTGGTTTTGTTTGTTTTTGTTTTTGTTTTCTCACTTGATTGAATAGGTAGGGTGGAGCTTCCCGTGTTCATTAACCTCATCTAGAAAGCCCGCGCAGACATGTCCAGAGCTTTCTGTCTTTGGAGAGTCTAGATCCCATCAAAGTAACAATACGAACCATCACACTGATGCTGTTAAGCAGGTGCAGACAGAGGTCATCGAGGAGAAGGCTGTTCGAGGAGAAGGCTGTTCGCACGGCCAGATCTATGCGGTATGACCTGGTTCCTGACGTGGATGCTGCTGGGGTGGAAGACGACCGACATCAGTGGCCGTGATGAAGAGAAAGAATCGGGAGAATCTGATGGAGAAAGGCTGAGAAGAGAGGAAGATGAAGATGCGGGGAAGAAGAGGAGGAAGATAACGGATGTTTGCTGCCCGCTCGCACCTTACGATCGATCGATTGAGTCACACCTTCCTCTGCCCACTCACCCTTCCTAGGGTCAGCCCTCTCAGCTCTACAGCGCTCAACTTATTTTAGGGGGAAACCTTGAGCAGACTACAATGGGGAACGGATCTCTAGTCTAAAAATCATTTGCATCCTTTTCTGTCTTAGTAAAAATTATATACAGCCAATTCACCATCACACTCCTTTTCTGGCAGAATCCGGGGCTCATGTTGCTGCGCTGGAGGGCGGACTGTAGTCCGCTCCTGGATAGTACTGCATAGAAAGCTATGTTTTCCCCTCCTTTCTCTTTGTATTTGGCCCAATAGAGTCACTATGTGACTATGTATAGCACGTGCTAAAATGTATATGCCTATGTTCTATATTTTTTAATTAAAAAAAAAGGGGGTTTACAAATGTGGTCATAAAGACCCAGCAAAGGGTTGAGATGTTTGAGTGGGTAAATAGGCATGTTGACTCTATGGAAAGAAAAGAGGTTTTCGTTTTGTTTTGAATTTGGTTTTTGTTCAGGGTACCGTGGGTAAAACCCAGGGCCTTGTGGATGTTAGGCAAGAATGCCGTCAGTTAGCTGGCACCAGAATTTTTTTTTTCTTCATTAACAATGCTTTTTTTGAGACAGATTCTTGCGTTGGGGATTTGGCTCAGTGGTGGAGCGCTTGCCTAGGAAGCGCAAGGTCCTGGGTTCAATCCCCAGCCCCGAAAAATAGAAAAAAGAGACAGATTCTTGCTAAGTTGCCTTGAACTTGCTGTTGTCCTGCCGTAGTCTCCAGACTGATAGGACTTAATGGTCGATACACAGGAAGGAGCTCCTGCAAGATCACCCTTCAGAAGAGAAGACGGTTTTAGGAGATAGGGTCCTTTGGGGGAAGAGCAGGCCTTCAGCCCAAAGAAGAGCTTCATTAGGAGAACTAACACCATGTGAGGCATGAGAGGTTCCCTAAAAAGCAGACTATGGGGGCTGGGGGAAGCGTCGCACTATGTAGCCTGGCCAAAAGACATGGGAAGCAAGCCCTACATGGGACCATGGGAAGCAGGCTCTACCTGTAACCTGCAGTCACAAGGGGGAGGAGGGGGGCGCAAGGCCACAGTACTAAATGTACACAAACTAAATGTATGCAAAATTATAATACCTGATGTGATCATAGATGTGGATAGGGAGGATATTTAACACAATTGTACGTGGGGAGTTATAAAGATGTGCACATTATCTGAACTAGTCAAAACCCAACGCAGTAAGTAGGGGAAAAGGCGATACATCGCACCGCAATTCCTAAAACAACCAATAAAAACCTTTATAAACAGATACACCGAAAACATTGTAGACAAATCAAATGGAATCTTAAGAGAGAGTAATTAGGTTAAAAAAATCAGAAAAATGGAAGCAGAGAAACAAAAACAACAAAAAAGGGTACAGAAGATAAAATGGCAAACGCAAGCCCTAGAAGCTGGTTATTACAGTAAATGTAAATGGCCTAAACAAATAGATTAAAAGTCTGGTAGGGTAGGCGGGGGTGGGTGAAAAGGGTAGGACCTAACTAAGATCCATCTACAGTAAATCACTGCATATCAAATAACCAAGGCATGCTTGATGTAAAAGGGAAGCTTCATATACATGTCATAAAAAGCAATCAAAAGAGAGCAAAGCTTACATCGGCATCAGGGAAGGCAGACGAGG
The DNA here is from genome assembly GCF_021556685.1 of Rattus norvegicus. Taxonomy (NCBI): domain Eukaryota; kingdom Metazoa; phylum Chordata; class Mammalia; order Rodentia; family Muridae; genus Rattus; species Rattus norvegicus. The sequence goes on along the minus strand of NC_141542.1, from coordinate 125,920,092 downwards.
GCACAAAGATTACCAGACGTAGGAAAGGATACGGCATGTTATAGAACAGCAAACAAGTTGAATCAAAGTCAGAAAGCTTACTGCGCATGTGCCAAATGGGCAGCAGTGAGAGCAGTGAAAAAGGAATTCATTAGGACCAGGTGGTTTTACTAAAGAAATTTTGCCAAACATTAAAATATTCAACATCAATACTACATGATCTTCCAGAAAGTAGAAAGGCAGAGTGCAAGCTGGAGAGATGGCTCAGAGGTTAAGAGCACAGTGGTGCTCCTCCAGAGAACCTGAGTTCAATTCCCAGACCTGAGTTCAATTCCCAGACCTGAGTTCAATTCCCAGCAATTCCCAGACCTGAGTTCAATTCCCTGCAACTACACAGTGGCTCATAATACAATCTATCATGGCATCTAATGCCCTCTTCTGTCACCAGGCATATGTGCAAATGGAGCATTCAAATACACATCAATAAATAAGAAAGGCAGAGTGCTTTGATGTATACAGCTGGTATTACCTTAATGCCAAAGTCAAAAGCAGAAGCAAGATAAATGCTTGCCAACCAAATGAAAAGCCTTTGAGGTCAGCATTGCTCATGAGCAGAGAAGTGGAAACATCAGAAAGTTGAATATAACAAGGAATACTGGAAACTGAAAGTCTGTGGAAAGCAAAAGCAACACCTGTAGTGGGCATTCCACAAGGTCAAATGAGGGACCTCAAGATTATGGAGAGTTAAAATGTTACAAACCAGAGCCCAACCATCCCGAGCTATTTTTAGTCCCTTGCATTGCCCTCCCATGTCTGACCTCACATCCTTAGAGCTATCAAAAAGCTTTAAAATGTATTTTATGGTATTTTTTTTTGAGGCAGGTCCCATCGTGTAGCCTCAGCTTTCTTGGCATTGATGAAGACCAAGCTGGTCTCCAACTCTTGGAGATGCAACAACTGAAGGATGCTGTTAGTAACAACTGAGGTAGGCAGGTGTTGCTACCCTGTCTCCCTGTGTGCTACTTTACTGTAATTGCCTAGACCTAGCACTTGGGAGACAGAAGCAGGCAGATCACTGTGAGTTCAAAGCCAGCCTGGTCTACAAAGTGAGTTCCAGGGCAACCAGAGCTATAGAGTGAGACCTGTCTCACTAAATACGAAAAGCAAACCAACGAACAGCCCAGATAACCTCATCCATGGTGGGCTGTGAAATTTGAGGCAACACAAACTTACATTCCTGGGCCATGGGCACTTTATTGTGGTTTCACATTCCGAATATGAAGACTTGGGCACAAAACCTAGATCCTGTATAATTTTATTAATATAAAAAATTGGAGCAAACGAAGACTAAACATATTTTAAGGATGAACAGTCAGGTGGTAAAAGGCAGAAATAAAGTGTAGAGGTAGTTTCCATAAAAGTCAACAAAATAGCTGTTTCTGGTGTGGGCCATATCAGTGTAGGATATGGTAAGGAGGTGTTAGGTGCTGACAGAGTTTTATTCATTATGGACAGAAGCAGCTTCTGTTATCATATTTATATTTGGTGTGATTTTCTGTATACAAATGCATCTCTTTTTAAGCACTTTGTTACATTTTATTTATTTTGTGAGTGTGTGTGTGTTTCCACATGTGTGCACATGCATGGTGTGCAGCATCCCAGGATGCTGGTATGGAGGTCAGAGAGCAACTTGTAGGAGTCAGTTCTTTTCTTCTGCCTGTGGGTCCCAGAGGTTGAACTCAGGTTGACGGGCTTGACTGCAAGTGCCTTAACCCAGGAGCCATCTCAACAGCCCTCAATTGTATTTCTTAATATAAGGTTTATTTTCTAAAAAAAAAAAACAAAATTCTCACCATTAGGGAGGAGGTGTACACAAATTGAAGAGAAATCCAGGCATCAAGGAAGCACTGGGAGGCGGTGGCAGTGATGCAGGAGCATCCCGACGAGAGCACGGCTGGGACCTGAAGAGTGGGGTAGAGCTGAGAGGCTAGGAGAGTGAAGTAGATAGAGCTGAGAGATGGGAGATGACTAAAAAGGAAATGGAGGAGTGAGGGGTCCGGTTGTGGTCATTCGTCTCTAAAGATTGTTCCTGCGATGGCCATCTTGTCGATTTGGCTAAATTAAGAAACATCTAGGAAGGCACCAGACTTGCATGTTGTGTTTATTTCCACATGCAGACAAAACACTCCTACCCATAAAATAAATAAACCTACGGTAGTTGAATCAATAAGCCTAACATCCTAAAATAAATGTGTATCAATTAATAAAGCACACCTCTAGCCTCTCACATCACGGGTGGTGAACCCCTCCTTCACGGAATCATCATACAACAGCATTATCGGGAGATGGTGAAATTAGGAGCTAGGGCCTAGCTGGAGGACGTGAGCTCCCTTGTGTTCTAGGCCCTCACTGTGTCGTCTTGGTTCTTCTTCCTCACCACCGTGCTGTGAACTGTACTGCTCTGCCACGCCCTGTTCACCAGGATGGACAGACACCCATGAAGCCTTGAGCTGAAAGAAGCATTTCCTACTGTGTGCTGTTTCAGTGTCTGTCACTGGTACAACAGAGCTGCTTAACACAGTCTCCAGTAAGTAAATATAAATTAATTAATAAAGCAAGCAGTTATCTGGGCCTAAATGCTCCACAGAATTGTGGGAGAGAAAACAAATTTCAAAGCCATGAGGCTTCAAGGATATATGTCTTTGTCTATGAATGACTATGTATGTCTATGTCTCTCTGTGTGCACATACATATATACACACATGTAAATAACTAACGGTGTTGAGTTTGGCGACTGGAGAATGGGGATAGAGTAATTGAGATACAACTTGTTTAAGGAAAAAAGGCTTTGGGTGGTACGCTGGCCAGTTGTCATCACTGTGACCTCAGAGGGACAATTTAGAGGAGCAAAGATTTTTGCCCCTCACACTTTTTTGGAGGGTTCTACTCGTTATGGTCAAAAGACATGGGAGCTACCACAGAGACAGCCAGAAAGCCAAAAAAAAAAAAAAAAAAAAAAAGACTCAGGAATTGGACAGGGCAAGATATGTATGGATTAAGGATGGGCCCCCAGTGACCTATCTCCCTCAGCCAGGTCTCACTCCTATGCTTTTCCAACAATGCCATAGTGAGATGAATTAGGGAATTCATCCGTCAGAGCTTGCAGCCTTCATGATCTGACTCTGGGAATTTGCTCACAGACACGCCCACCACATGCTCTACTGACTTCACTAATTCATGGAAACCAATGATCAAAATTCACCATCACGGATGTGGAAATAAGTTTACCTGGGACTTTTGAGGTGAGGTGTAGCTCTTGGGTGAGCATTTTCACATGTCACTCTAAAGCCTGGAGAAGTCTAGGCTACATAGAGGTTTGGAAGACATCAGGGTGTATAAACTGTTCACAACTCTTCCCAAGAAGTAGGACATTTCAACCAGCCTTGCCCCAGTAATTCTATAATTGTGGGGAAATAGTTTTCTACAGCCTTTCCATACAATAATGTTACTTATTTACATGCCTGTCTTCCCCCAGTAAGCTGTGAGGCCATAGGAGTCGGGATTATATCTTACCCTTCCTAAGTGTGGTGGTTTGGATGAGAAATGTCCCCTCTAGGCACATGTACCTCAACAAAGAGTCCCTAGAGCACGGTGCTGTTTGGGAAGGCTCTGGAACCATAAGATGTGCAGCCTTCCTGGCTAAGGTAACCCCTGAGGCAGGGATTGAGGGTTTATAGTCTCTCCCTGATTGCTACTTGCTCTCTCTGTCTCCTGCGTGTGTTTGATATGTAGTTTTCCAGCTGCTGCTGCTGCTGCTGCTGCTGCTGCTGCTGCTGCTGCTGCTGCTGCTATGTTGTCCGTTACAGATCTGACATCTGGCCTTCTCCTCTGAAGCTGTGAGCTGAAATAAACGAAGATCTTCCTTAAGTTGCTTTGGTCACAGTATTTTAACACAACAACAACCAAGTAAAACCCTAACTCACTAATAATGTATACACATGCATCAGGCGATTAGAGAAACAAATGCGTAAATGAATGACTGAGCCTTAGACAGAAAAACAAAACATTAAAAAAACAAAACATTAAAATGCAAAAACCATGATGTTTATGCTAAGATCTTATTGGAAGGATTTTTTTTAAGTATTTTTTTAAAATTCTATGCACGTGGGTTTGGGATGGAGGTATTAAAACCCTGTACATGTGCCCCTGAGGAAGCCAGAGGCTTCAGAGCCCTCTGGAACTGCAGTTACACTGATCTGAGCCACGTAACGTCGGTGCTGGGAACCGAACTCAGGTCTTCTGCAAGAGCAGCCCTTGCTCTTCCTGCCGAGTCATCTCTCCCGCCCCTCGAGCAAGGGTCTCTTTTTATTAGACTAAAACTGGACAACAGTTCAGTACGTGAGAAACATAAAACCGAAAGGAATGCTGTCTATAAATATATTTCTCATTCTTCATCAGGACTTACTTCTGTCTACAGGCTATTTCTAATTACATAAATTTATCTTCGTGGTGTTTGGACTAGGGGAGTTTTATGGCTTGAGTAGCTAATAAAAGAAACAGAAAGGAACAGACAATGGCTTGAAATCTGAGACCTTCAAAGTTTAGTGGATCTTTTTCATTTTTAACCCTCTCAGTAAGGAATCTCATATAATTTAGTTAAATAGCTTTGGGAACCTCTTTGACTATCTTAGGAAGTTAAGAAAAAATCCTCTAAAACCTTTGATTTTTATAGTAGTGTACTTTATTTAATCCAATAAGGCATAATTAATTTATTTAAACTTCAGAAGAGTCAGTGGAAGGACTTGAATGCTCTGTCCATAGGCTACCCTATAATTTAGTTTCCCAGCCTTCCGGTGAGTGAAGAAAACAGCTGTGTTTACCCGTTCGTGGCTGACAAGATCCATTTGTTGGTACTGCGCTATTAAAGTTGCTTTTACAAATGCAAAATCTGGCGGTAACGTAACTTCAAATTATCTCATGTGCCTGAACGGATCTTTGAAGGGAACCCTGCCAGTTTTGAAAGGCTACTGAAGGCTCTAAAATATTCATGAAACAAGAAGTCTGCCAGGAGCTTCAAGAGTCCAACTGTTTCCTCAAATTACCAACAGACAAAATACTTGAAGAACGTTCACAAAGTGACAAAGTCGCTTACATACCTTGGCTGACATCTGAACGGCTGAAATTAAATTGAGACCGAAGGTTAGAAGGTTAGGAGTACACGTCTTCCTAATGTCTCTCCACAACAAACAAAATTGTGACTAGTCCTGTGGTCCCTGACACTGTACAGCTAGCCAGACCATTGACCAGAGGATTCTAAAGACACCTTTAAAAATAACCTAATTTATAAAAGCACCCAGCTTCTGAATCACATGGCCATTCAACACACAAAGGTTAAGTGCCTGTTGTGGTTGCTAATGTAACTGTTGCCATGTGTAGACTTTTTAAAGTCAGGAACCTGGAAGGCCTCCTGGGCAGTTGTCTTACTGTCCACAATGTAACTTGTAACTCCTCCCCATCTTCCCGTCCCAAACTACTCTCCCGTTTGTGCTTCCTGATCTCCCTATATGTGCTCTAGATTTATTTTTAAGTGTGTGTGTATGTGTGTGTTTGTGTGTGTATGTGTGTGTGTGTGTTTGTGTATGTGTGTGTATTGTATGTGTTTGTGTGTGTGTGTGTGTGTGTGTGTGTGTGTGTGTGTGTGTGTGTGTGTGTGTGTGTGTGTGCCTGCAGAGGCCAGAAGAGAGTATCTGAGCCCACAGAGCTGGAGTTACGGATGGTTCAGAACAGTCAGACACTGGTGCTGTGTGGTGAGCTCCAGTCCCCTGGAAAAGCAGCAAGCACTTCTGGAGCCATCTCTCTAGCCACCCATGTGCCCTTCAAATGATTTCAAGTCTTAGACTGGTCATTTTAAATTATTTGTTTTTCTTTCGACACAGGGTTACTATGTTACCCTCCAACTCACTCTCCTGCATACACCCCCATGTCCAGAAGTTCAGTGATTCTCCAACCTGATGGTTAGACCCCCATGTGAGAAGCTTTTTAGATCTGTAACTGGAGCCACACTTAGAGATTCTAACTTAATTTTTCTGGGGAGATGTCCAAGTGTGATAACATTTTAAAGAGAAATCCTGCATGTGGACCTAGCCTACCACACCGTCAGTAGCTGCCTCAGAGCCCAGCCTCTATGGCACACCTGGCAGTTTAGACAGCAGATCCTGATGCAGAGAGACATGTCTAGCACTTGACCCAACTGCCGTGCCGAACTTCCATCACATCTTTGTAGTCCAGGGTGATATTCTGAGAATAACAGTCGCTAAAATAGGTGTGTGCAAGCACTTTTACAAAATACATCTGTGGACAGTTCTCCCATCATCACAGTGGTGTTCGATGCACGTTAAAAATGCTGCCTTGCGTTTGAGCAAACTGGTACTTAAAACCCGTGCCACTCCAGGCCTGCGGTGATTTTGTAAGAAGGGAAGACTTTCAGTTCAAGGACGGACAGAAGGCTAGAAGCAGCACATGGAGCCCAGCTGTGGTCTCCTGTAAATGTTCAGGAAGCATTGTCTAATCGATGTAAATGACGTCCTGGGTCAGTGAGAATGTGTTGTCTGCAAGTGACAGAAGAGCACAACCCTGAGCCATAGGGACAATTAAGACGTGCATTGATTTCCATTCAGGAAGTTCAGGGCTAGGGGTGGCTCAGGGCTAAAGTGCTTGCCCTGCAAATGTGAGGACCTGATTTCTATTAATCTCCAGATTTGACATAAGAGCTGGTCATAGTCAGGTAGAACCCTGGAGTCTAAAGAATGACTCCAAGGCCTTGCCTATGACAGGAAGTCTACCACTGAACTATGCCCTCAGCTCTAAAATGTTTTAGTTTTACTATTAATACTCAATAGATTAAAGTACAAACCTTACACCTCAATGCTCCCCTGGGCTTTTAAGTTTCACTTATGAATTTTTCTTAAGCCCAATAGATTTAGCTAGCAGTCATTTTACAGGGTGTTTGTTTTATTTGTTTTGAAAAAGTTCAGCTGTCCTTGAACTTTCAACCTTCACATCTTAGCCTCCCCGACACTCTGGGGTTATACGTGTACCCTACCATGCTCAGTCTCAGAGAGCTTTGAGCAAAGCTCAGTCCTATATGTAAGCAAAGAGCTTTTATGTTTTAATCATCAATGCATATCTGATTTTATTACATAATTGTCATAAATTAAAACTTCCTGGGGCTGGAGAGATAGCTCAGTGGTTAAGAGCACTGACTGCTCTTCCAGAGGTCCTGAGTTCAAATCCCAGCAACCACACAGTGGCTCACAACCATCTGTAGTAGGATCCAATACCCTCTTTTGGTGTGTCTGACATGTACTCATATACATGGAATAAATAAATAAATCTTAAAAAAAAAAACCTTCCTGACCACTGAGTAATTCCAAATCTGATGTTTTAAATCCCACTTTGCCCCAATTTGGATATGGACTTCTTCATTTACCCACTCCTGAATATGAACTTAACCTTAATCAGTTATCCAGACTGACATTTGTGTTGTTTACAAAGTGCCTCTTCTGTCAATAACATTCAAACACAATGATTTTATAATGTCAAATATTTACAAATTCCTTAGCCCCCCAAATACAAACACAATTTGGTTTAGTTCCCTCAAATTGTGCTGGGGTTATAAGGTCCCCACTCAGCCTGCGTGTTTCCCATGTAATTATGGCTTGAGGTTGTACAGCCAACACATTTTAACCAGGATGCTAACTGAAGTCCTTGGTGACTAAGTGAATACACTTGTGGTGGTTAAGTCAATTCCTCCTTAATTGAGGGCGAGGGGTGTGGCAAGTAACCCAAGACTCTGACTCCCCCATCCAGACTATTTCTCCTGCATCGATTCATGGAACTTTCTGCATTTCTTTGGCTCTTAAAATACAGAAACATTTTTCTTGAGTAAAGAATTTTAAGGGACCTGCAAGACAGTTTGGTGAGTAAAGGTACTTGCTGTAAAGCCTGACGACCCAACTTTGATCCCCAAAACCCACATGGTTAAAGGAGGAAACTGACTCTAACAGCTGTCCTTTGACCTTCACTTGCATGAGTGAATTCATACACACATGCGGACACACACACACACACACACACACATACACACACACACAAGCACACGTGTATACACACACACACCACACACATGTTCATGCACACGTACACACACATGTTCATGCACACGTACACACACATAAACATACTGAATAAATATCTACTAACCCTGGCAGGGAACCAATCACAAACCAAGTTATAGATACCACAAAGGTCTAACTTATGAACCAATTTGTTTTCTTGCTGTTACAAAAATAAATAAATAAATAAATAAATAAATAAATAAATAAATAAATAAATAAATGGATGATGGGCTACTTGATAAGCAGGAATAATTCTCAGATAGCTGGACTGTCATAGTCCATAATAGTGTGAGTGACGGGTCATGAAAGCTGGAAATGTAGAGTGCACAACACAGCCTGTGGGCAGTGTCACAGGTTGGAATGTCCTTCCAGGTAGCTCTACTGGTCTGAGCCTCTTCCAGGCATCTGGGCTTATGTGGGAGTATCCCTTAGCTGCTCTTAGTACCTACATATGCTAGTGGGGGTTGGAGTTGGGGGTGGGGAGGCAGGTCTTTATGTCTGATCAGGTTCAGGAACTTCCTAAAGCTACTGAGTTTACTTCCTGTTGTTTAACACACCACCCCCACACCACCCCCAACCCCTTTAAGATTCTGTGTCTTAATAAGCTTTCTTCCAAGGTGGAAGGTTTTGGTCACAGAAACTACTACACAACAATCAACAGAAGCAAAGCTGGAGTTTATTTAAAAATAGTTTTCATGGGGCTAAAGACAGAACTTAAAAGTTAAGAGCACTGGCAGACATTCTAGAAGACCCCAGTTCAATTTCCAGAACCCAAAGAGCTACTAAAAACTGTAACTCCAGTCTCTTGTGACCTCCATCAGCAACATTCATGCATGTGGTGTGCACATGCATGCAGGTAAACACCACGTACACAGAATAAACAAACATTTTTTTTTTTCGGAGCTGAGGACCGAACCCAGGGCCTTGCGGTTGCTAAGCAAGCGCCCTACCACTGAGCTAAATCCCCAGCCCCAAAGGGTATTATCTTTACAAGGGCAATCTTCACAGCAATTTTAACTGTGGTGAATCTTGACTTCCCGGTGTTACTTCAACTTGATCCTGGTGAGGCATTCCTTTCTCTTCCATGTTCCCTTAATTTCCTTGCCTTTCAAGCCTTTCTAGGTGCTTACTACCAAGACGAATGACCAAACTCGACACCTGAAACCCAGGTAGCAAAGGAGAGAATGACCCTTGCAACTTGTCCTCTGAACTGCACAGGAGTGCTCTGGTACATGAGCCTTACCCCCATTAAATAACTAAATGAATAAGTAAATAAGTAAATAAATAAATGTTAAGAGAAAGAACAACAACAACAACAACAACAAAAACAACAAAGAGATAGCAGACAGAAAGAAAAGCCCATGCTGGTTTACTCAAGACCTTGCTTTCTTTGGTGAATTCTGTGAAACAGTAAGGTTTTTGTCTCTGTAAAAGACTCTTATATACTTGGGCAAGCAGAGAGCAGCTTACTCAGGCTTTGAGCAATTTTACAAATAAAGTCTTGATTCGGGGACAGCATCTTCTATGGTTTGAATATATGTACCAGGTAGGACCGGTGGTCGGACCTGAGACATGGTAGAGGCATAGGTAGGTAGATTAACCCATTCCTGAGTCGGTGGTTTTATGAGTTATTGTAGGAGATGCTTTGTTAGAAAAGCAAGCTCTCTCTTGCTGTATGTCCTGGCTCAGCTAGAAGGTCCTCACTGTGTAGGTGGGAAGACACTGGCATGTGTTCATGACCGTCTAGGACCTTGAACATTTTCTTTATAAGTCTTCTAGTTTGTGATACTCAGGGACAGCCATAGAAACAGATGAAGACCTTTGATGCTATTATGGACTGCTCTGAGTGGTCATTCTAAAGCCTGGCTGTTCTCATAATAGCATCATAGTTTGACCAACCACTGGCTAGAAGGGCAGCCATGTTTGTAGAATCACAGCCTTGTGAAGGCATCCAGAGATGAACAGTTTTGTTTGTTTGTTTGTTTGTTTCTTGAGAGAAGCCCTGGTTGTCCTCAGAGATCTGCCTTCTTTTGCCTCCTGAGTGCTGGGATTAAAGGCGTGTGCCACAATGCCTGTTTTGTTTATTTTGGTTTGTTGTAGTTGTTTTAGAGGTTCTTTTATAAATTCTGACTCTTCCTATGCGTTCACAAGAAATGGATGTGAAAGAGGACTCTTTGAATGGGCTCTGCTCCCCTATTTTCTACCCCAACCCATTCCCCCTTTATTCCAATGAGACAGTCTTGCTGTGTGGCTAGGTATCCTCAAATCATGATCCTCCCTCCTCAATCCCCAGGGCGCTAGAAGGTGCAGGCGAGGTGCATCAGTCAATCATCACCACATCCTGCTTGGGCAGATTTGTTTTAAACTGCCCTCATAGGAAGACAGCAAAAAGTTTTTGGAGACTCGGGTATTAATGAAAAAAAAAAAAAAGGTGTATGTGTGTGTGTGTGTGGGGGGGGGTGTTTGGGAGTGGACTTGAGCAAAACCTTTAGCCTTCATGAACCTCAATTTCTTCATCTGAAAATAAGGGAATTGTGAAGATGCTATCCAGGATTTCTTCCAGCTCTAGCATTCTGTGTTTTTTTACACTTGTGCCCTTTAACGGAAATTCATGGTATTTTGTAGGATCTATACCTTACCAGAGGACTCAAAACCAAAACCAAAATAGAAAGTTATTTCAAGAATGTTGGTGGGTGATGGTAACAACAGGAACAGGAAGGGGTGGGCTGAACGGGCTGAACAGGAAGGGGTGGGCTGAACGGACTGAACAGGAAGGGGTGGGCTGAACGGACTGAACAGGAAGGGGTGGGCTGAACGGACTGAACAGGAAGGGGTGGGCTGAACGAACTGGAGGCAGGAGCTGAGTCAAGAGACAACAGTCTGCCACCTCCCCCACGGCCCCCCCACAGCCCCCCTCGACCCCCCACATAGCGGGGACTGCTGGAGTTCCTGGAGCTGCATCTGTCTGGACTGTCTGAGTGCATCAGGTAAAAGAGGGAGACCTAAGGAGTATTGTTTGTTGCTTTTTAAATTACATTATTATTTAGTTTGGGGGGCGGGGACGGGAGGGATCATGTGCTTGCCATGTTGTACGTCTGGAGGTCAGACAGAGGAGTTCACTCTCTCCTTCCACCACATGGGTCCGGGGAATCAAACTCGGGTTTTCAGGCTGGGGCAGATGACTTTACTGGCTGGGCCATTTCAGTTGCCTTTATCGTCTGGCTTTTTATCTGTCTGCTAACCCTTCCTTCCATTGAAATCTCCAGAACACTTGCCAGTACAGAGCAGCTGCTCAAAGAACATTTAAAAATAAAAAGTGTGAGACTCTCAATGCAAACAATCTTTGCACACTTTTGGGAAACCTACCACTGTAAGGAGCACAGTTTGCTTATGTAAGAACCAATATTCTCTACCTACCATCTGTCTGTCTGTCCACCTGTCCATCCTTCATCCATCCACCTATTTATCCATCCATCCATCCATCTATCTACCTACCTGCTTACCATATGTCTATCTATCCGTTATCTTTACGGTCACCTATCAATTAATTTATCATCTATGTATACCTTTAAGACAAATCTTCATGAAACTTGCTCTTTTTGTTTTAATGGTTTCTGACGTTTTCATCTTTTATTTTTTTCCAACGTATGCAATGCATCCAATATGTGTGTGTGTGCATGCGTGTGCATGTATACATGCATGCGTGTATGTGTATTGTATACATACAATGTGTGTACAAAAGTACAGAGGCCAGAAATGAACCTTGAGTGTCTTCCTTTGTGACTTTGATTTTTCACACGGGTTCTAGCAACCCCAATTCGGGAGGCAAGTCCTCTACCAATGAGTTATCTCCCCAGCTCTTCCATTTCATTAAAATCTTGTTTTCTTCTGAGCTGACTCAGATACATGCTGAATGCCTGTGGTCTCGGCATTTAGGAGGCAAAGGATTTTTGTTGTTCCTGCTATTGTGAGCTTCCGGCCAATTCTCCTATATCAGTTTCCAAACTTGCCATAGCTGTGTTGAAATTACAGGGGCAAACTGCTACATCCGGCAACCAGGTTGGCAGGCTTGCAAGACAACTTCCCTTACCATTGAAGCCGTGTCCCCAGCCCGGTTTCTCCTTTTTACTTTTTATTCAATCCAAGACCTCTGACCAATGACTAGTGCTGACCAAATTCCAGAATGGAGCCTTCCTGCCTTAATGTACTTAATTTGCATGATCCCACAACAATGTCTGCAGAGTTTAACCTACTCACACTAATCCTGCACAAGCATACCCACAGGCTTGCCTCCTAGTCAATTCTAGATCCTGTCAAGTTGACAAGCGTCACACTGGGTTCCCTTAACATTGTGTAAATGACAAGCGTCACACTGGGTTCTCTTAACATTGTGTAAGAAAGACTTCCATCTCCTGTTGGGTTTATTTTATGTCTATGAGTGTGTTGCCATCTGTGCACCATGTGCATGGCTGTTGCCCAGGTTGACAAGAATAGGGCATTAGAACTGGAATTACAGATGCTTGTGAGGCTGGGGGTCGAGCACGGGTCCTCTAGAAGGGTAAGAAGTGCTCTTAACTACTGAGCCATCACTCCTTAGCTCACACCTCCTGTCCTTGAAGCCAGTGTCTTAACAGTCAGTGACTAGAACCATCCAGTGCTGAAAGTTACCTTTAGGTTAGACCTTGATAAAGCAATAGAAGGGGTTAATCAGGAGAAAGACAGTGGTGATCACAAAGCCACTCCGGATGATCAGGACTAATACAAGTATGGTGCACTCTGTTATGATCTAGTCAGAGAAGAACCTAGCTTTATGGCCAAGGTATTTGTAAATAAATATATTTTGAATCTGAGTCTTATTTCTAGGAGCATGGGATTGGGAGGAAGAACCAGACCTAACTTCTACAAGCTTCCGATCTGTTTTTACTAAAATGTAGTGGAAGTGTGGGACTTGAGGTAGACCAGCCTGGTTACACTTACCTCCTGAGGTTTTTAAAAACTGTTCATGCTCTACACATGCCACTGTCCAGACAGAAGACCTACCACCATGATAAAGCCCTGGGAAATCATGAGAACCTCTGTTGTTTAAAGCAGGATTCGTCCCAGGTGCTGCCATAAACTCCTCTCCTAACCCCGTGGTTTAAAGTTTTCAGCCATATTGAGCATTAATTCATTAATCTTGATAGCCTAGCACTTGGGGGTGGAAGGGGCGACTTAAGGACAGAAATTCAAGGTCATCCTCACCTACATATTAAGTTCTAGATTCATCTGTGCTACATGTGTCCCTGTCTCAAAAACACAAACAAGCCCAAACAGACTGGAACAAACAAACCAGGCAGGAAAGTTCTGGTGTTGGGGCCAGACAACTGAAGCGGAACAGTCACGGTAAATCTTATATATTAACTTGGATGGGCTGAATGATGCCTGGGAGCTTAGGGAAGCACATTTCTGGGTGTGTCTGTGTGGGCGTTACCAAGGCTGACTGGGATGTAATTGAGGAGGGAAGTCCTACTCTGAATAGAAATAGCATTGTCACAGACAGGAGGTCTGAATGGAACAGAGGAAGGAAGCCTGCCAGTGTGGGCATGTCTCTCTTTGCTTCCCGTCCATCACGAGGTGAGCCACGCGGTTCCACCTCACGTTCTGTGCCATGCTGCTCCGACTCATCGCTCAAAGACCCAAAGGTAATGGAACCCAGTGACTGGAGTAAGGAGGTAGAATAAACCTCCCCTCCTGTACAGACTTTCTCTCAGGTATTCTGGATGGACATGAACACAAGCCTTCGATACATAAAAGTGCTGTACACACTATAAACAAGTGCTGTGTTTTAGAGCTTCAGATAAAATTGTCCCCGGTTGCACAGTAGTGTAATAATATTGAGGGTAGAACGAAAAGAATACAGTGGGAAAATGGCTGGAACAGACCTGTCGCTCAGTAGCTTGGGTGCCTTCACACTTCTGAGACTCACATTTCTGAGTTACCTAGAAAAGCGATTGCATCCAAAGGGATGCTTTCTCTCCCCTCACAGATAGATAGATAGATAGATAGATAGATAGATAGATAGATAGATAGATAGATAGATCAATCGATCTATCTGTGGGTTTTTTTTCAAATGCCCATTCTTGTAAACAATGTATATTTCTCTCCCCAAGAATGTGTCTGTTCTCTCAGAGTCTTCTTTACTTAAATGTCTGGTTCCCAGAGGGAGCTGCTGCCTTTGGGGGTTGTGGAACCTTTGGTATGTGGTGACTTTTCCACTAGGAACCCTTTGAAGTTTACACCCACTTCAAAGTTAGTTCTAGGTCTGCTTCCTGTCTGGCTGTCTTGGAGCCACTGTGTATACTTTCCCCTGACCACTGAGCACCTCTGCAATGCTTTCCCCACCCCTTGAAACCATGAGCCCAAGTAAAATTTCTTCCCTTAAGTTGATTCTGTCTGGTATCTTGCCTCAGGAATGAGAAAAGTAACTGACACATGGGTTGGTTAGTTACGACCTCTTAACAGATAATGTCACTCAGAGAGGAGAGGCACTTGGAAGGTGTGAAATGCCTGTTTGTTCTCAGATAGCGCTGTTCCAATGCTATCTTCTGTGGTCCTCACGGTACAAGCATCTTTCTTTTAGTGAGGCACCAGGGGTTTAACTCACTACGTTTGGACACCCGGAGTACACAGGTGGCAGAGTGATCAGCCAGAGTGGAGCCTATATGCTGATTCTGCCTGTATGGTTAACTTTTCATTTTTAATTTAAGAAGCTCATGTCGCGATTGCACTCACCTCTCAGTCTTCCCATGTCTGTCTCCTTCTGCTGTGACCAACTCCACCCACACATGTACAAAAAGAAAAAAAAGAAAGAAAACAAAGTCCATTACACTCACTGGAGCATGGTCAAATTCCTAGGGGCCAGTCCCCCAAAGGAAGACAGTCTTTCTTTGCTTGCATCCATCAGAAGCCATTAACTGAGGAGGACCATGTGGTGGCTGGAGAGGGGCAGAGTCAGCTCTCCCACACTTGTGCCACTGAGCTTCAGGCAGAAGCCCAGACCACAGATAGCCATCCACATGGGCTTCAGTGGTAACACGGGTGACAGACATCAACCCCGGTCATATCAGGAGACCAACCCACTCATGGCCTTCAGCGGCTGCATGGACAAAACATGGCCTCAGTTGGCCACTCATGACACATCAGTGTGGGCCCCCGAGGCAGCAAAGCGGGAGGACATCTCCAAAGCATCAGGCATTGTCCCAGGTTGCATATGTCCCCATGGATCTGTCCTTGTAGAAATCAGTCAACAGTCACTGAACAGTACAGCCAAAGAAAAGTGCTTTTGACTAGAAACTATTCCAAGGGACAAAAATGTAGCCAATAACACCCAAAACTGAATTTGAAAATAAGACACCAAATCTCTTTCCAAGACTTGAGAGGGGGAGAAGACTGGGAGCAGTGTGGAGTGTGGTAAAGACAAAGAAGAGAGGAAGTCACCAGGTACACATAGCTTTACATATACACACACATAAACACGTTGCATACACACAGAGACCACACACATATACACATACCACAGACACATATCACACACCCCAAAATACATGCCATACACACATATACCACACATACATATTTACATATACCACAAAACACATGCCATATAAACACACATATACTACATATACATTCATGAACATACCACACACACATGTACTTGTACATACACATATCATACATACCACAAAACGCATGCCACATACACACATACCATATACACATATTACACATACACCATACACACACATATTAAACATACACCATACGTACACATACACACATACCACATATACATACACACAAACTGAATCTCACTAATAACAGGGCCACAGGAGGCTCAGGCTTATTCTTCAGGGGAATCTGGGCTGGACCCTCCCCACCACGGGTTGCCAGGAAACGATAGATCTGCAGCAGAACTTGAATTTGGAATGAACAATGAATACTTTTTTTGTAAGAATGTCCCTGTTGTTACTCCATTGAAATTTAACAAGCCATCTCGTGTTGTATCTGGCAGCCCTTCTCCCAGCCCTTACAGAAAGGAGCGGTAGTAGTATAGTTACACCAAAGTTGGAGAAAGGAATGTGGCTCAGCGTGGAGTGTGTCATCTCCAGCACGGCATGTATGCAAAGAAAGAGGAGAGGGGGAAGCCAGTCAAGGATCAGTCTGTGCAGAGGGGTGGGTTTTGTTGTTGCTTCCTTCCCTGATTAAAACAACCCTGGGAGTGTGTAAGGGACAGCTGGGCAGGAGTGAGCAGAGGAGTTGCAGCTTTGCGGTGCCGGACTCCCTAATTATGTCACTCTCCTTTGTCTACCTCTGAACTCAGATCCTGGCAGGATTTGCTCACATTTTTCCTGTTTTGGCAGCGTCAAACTGAAGGAGAACTGCAGATGAGAGGCCGGGGGTTGGGTAGGGTGTCGAGGGTTGCGTGTGCCTGAGCAACAAGATGAAACAAGATTGGAGCTTTATACCATAGCATCCATGTTGATTTAGCGGAGACAATGAGATGTCTTATGTGTTCCCTCCGTCACACACCTGTTTGTCCTCTGCCCTGAAGAGTGAGCTGGGGGAATTTGGGGCCACCCAGTTCATCCTTGTGTTTCCGCCTGGCCCCAGACATTTTTCTGAGGGTCAGATTCCTAGTATGTGACCAGGCAGAGTTCTTCCTGTTCCTTAGACTTGACAACCCCTCAAGGGCTTTTTGTGGGCCACAGGTATTTTATAACTCAGGAACAGGAATGTGTGTCAGCAGTTCTTTGAGTTTCAGCCGCCGGACAAAGTCGCTTCTGCTTTACTATGGAGTAACAACTG
The DNA here is from genome assembly GCF_021556685.1 of Rattus norvegicus. Classification (NCBI taxonomy): domain Eukaryota; kingdom Metazoa; phylum Chordata; class Mammalia; order Rodentia; family Muridae; genus Rattus; species Rattus norvegicus. The sequence goes on along the minus strand of NC_141542.1, from coordinate 125,903,089 downwards.
TAAAACAACAAGGACTGAACTTTATTAAAAGAACACACGCCGGTTGTGGTGGCGCACGCCGGTAGGATTTGCTGAAGGAGGCAGAGGCAGGAGGATCACGAGTTCCAGGCCAGCCTGGGCTACACATTTGGGGTTGGGGATTTAGCTCAGTGGTAGAGCACTTGCCTAGGAAGCGCAAGGCCCTGGGTTCGGTCCCCAGCTCCGAAAAAAAGAACCAAAAAAAAAAAAAAAAAAAAAAGAACACACACACACACCTTTCAATGAGCATCAGCAATGGCATACAGCAATTACCCAAACACCTCTGTAAACAGACGTTGAGTGTTAACTCCTCCCTGATCCCCATCCTAGGTCAGGGGTTTCAAAGACATAGTATTGAGCAGGGGGGAAAAGGAACGTAAAGTATTTTCATTTCATATTGACTATTATACTAGTACTTTGGATATATTGTGTTCAGTAGAATGTTATCAAGACTAGCATCACTTGTTTTTCTTTACTTTTTAGAGACGTCGCTATTTCAGAGCTTAGTGATTCCCATTGTGTTTCTACCCAACAATTGTTGCCGTAGTACAGGGACCTTCGGTAGGACTCCGGGCTTAGCTGGGCACGTAGGCACCTGAAGCCCTGGGGCACTGGGGAGCAGCGGCCAGTGGATCTCTGTGAGTTCAAGGTTACCCTGGGTCAACATAGAGTTCCAGGACTACCAGGGCTACATAGAGAGACCTGTCTCGGGGCTCAAAGATTGCTAAGATGACTCAAAAGGTTAACTCTCTTTGAGTCATGACACAGCATGTTCATATGTTCAGTGGCCCAGTAGTAAGAAAGTATTAATGCTAAGCTTTCCACCCCTGTCTAAATGGTCCAGAGATTCTGCAGTTACTTTTCCGCGATCCATTTTTTTTTGGGGGGGGGGGATTTTCCTCTCTTCCCACTACCTTCGGCTGTAAGAAATCCCCAGGTTCTGGTTTCTTTCCCCTGCTGGTCCACAGTGCACGACAATTGAGCCTAAGTATCAGCCAGATCCTTAAGTGGGTGATTGACATTGGCTGGGAGCTAACAACTGCTATTTATTTTCTGTAGTATAATAGCTGTGTGTGTGTGTGTGTGTGTGTGTGTGTGTGTGTGTGAGTGTGTGAGTGTGTGAGTGTGTGTGTGTGAGTATGTGTGTGTGTGTCTACGGTTTGCTCTGTTATGATAGTTTTACTTCCCCTGTGCCTTTAAAACTGGGCTCATGGGGTAAATACTAGAATAGGAAGGATTCTGTTGCTGCATACACAAAGGATGTTACCAGATAAATGACCGTGGCATTTGCCTGTTCCACCAGGGATCTGTTACAAAATGAGCTCAGATTTAGGGAATTTGTGATAATGCCGGACCTTCACCAAGATCTTGAACAAGCACGCAGGAATTCCCTTTCATCTTCCGTTCAAGTCCGTCACTGGACTTCGCCAGTGCACAGACCTGCACGTTGGGCTGGAAAATCTGGGACTCATTTACTCTTCTCCGTCTTCTCTCTGAGTTCTATGTGCTGTGACCACATCTGCGAGTTCTCTCGGGGTGTTGGGGTGCCATTAATCTAAGTCAGCAGCCAGCCTTGCTCTCGCCTTTCACGGGACACTCCCTTCCCATCTGCCTCAGAGACGAGACAAAGCCTCCACCCTCCCTGCTCCCTCATCACAGACGTTACATGCTTTTTATTTACATTGACTCTCTTTGTCTTTCCTGGATCTGTCAGGAAAAAATTGTATTTCCTACTACACACATCCTTCATCAGTAGGTACAGCCAAGGTCAAGGTAGACTGTCCAGAGCGATGGTGATTCCCCTTGTAGCTGAAGGACCTATGGACATGGTGCAGCACTTCGGCGTTCCACAGAGTTTTTAAACCTTTTCCTTTGAGTTTCCAATTAATCTGGAATCTTTGTCATGTGTTGCCCTGTTTCCACAAGTATCACCTACTAAATCACCACCATGTAATCTCCATGAAATGCAAGGACATATCTCTTTCCCTCCACATTCTTCCTGTCGAGAGCACATTATCTGCGTACTCCCTGGGCTCCAGTCAGGGACTCATTCATCAGCTCCCTTAGACACCAGGCAAAATCTGTAGAACCTTACACGCTGACTTCCGCAGGACCAAGTCAACTGGAAACCCATCCTGCTCACTTGAGTTCTTCACGAGGCTCCTGCAGGCAAGCAAGGCCTCAATCACAAGGCACCACTGCCAGGTAGGACGGGGGAGGGGCTTCCTAAGACGGATCTAAAGGTATAGTCAGTGAATTATGATGGAAAGACTATCCACATAGGAAAGAAGTGGCTAAATAATCCTGTTTGTAGACAACACGATTTCTTTTTTTTTTTTTGAAGAGGAAAATCTAAAGCCATCCCCATTTGTGACTTGTGTGGTTTGGGTCCTGGAAACCTGTTTGGGAGCATTGGAAATGAAGAAAGTACAGACACACCGACACATGTACAGAAAAATCAATGAACCAGCTACAGGTACAGCACAGAGGAGGGGTGAGCTAGTCTTCAGAGGAGAAAGCTGTGGTTGGTTCACTCATTGGCAAACGTAACACTCTCACACACTGCCAACATTTGCACTCAGAGTAGAGGAAGGTTTTACCATCCCTTGGAGCTCCACTCGGGTAGTGGGGTAGAGGGAAGTTTGTCCATTCCCATGGAGCTGAGGTCCTTGACAAGGTCTTGCCTGTGGCTACAATATACATTCACTCAAATCTTCACCTTCTCTTTTCATTCAGGGCTTCCTCAGCCTGCCTTCCTCAAAACAAACAAAACAAAACTCCAAAATAATAAAATAAAAACAACCACTCATAGAATTGATAAATTCAGTAAGGTTACAGAGTATAAAATAAACATATAAAAATCAGTAGTTCGTATCATGACTTCTTAAACTTTTTCGGCTCGTGGCATTTCTTTGCCTGTGAAGTTTTTATATAACTCTGGGCATATGAGGCTTATTTGATATGTATACAAGAGCTGGCAAGCTCTTCCTCTTCTAGGGGACCCATGGGAGGAGACAAAAATCATCCGTAACTCCAGTAGCAAGGGATCCAACACCATCTTGTAGCCTCTGAAGACACTTGCACGCACGTAGTGTACACTCAGACATACATGCACATTGTGGAGGTTTGAATGAGAATGGCTCCTATAGGCTCAGTCATCAGTTGGTAGACTGTTTGGAAAAGATCAAAAGGTGTGGCCTTGTTGGAGAAGGTGTGTCGCTTTGAGACTTTAAAAGCCCACGCTGGGCCCAGGGCCTCCCTCCCTACGGATTAAGATGTAGCTCTCAGCTACCGCTCTAGCACCACGCCTGCCAGCACCTTGCTATGCTCTTTACCATGTTGACCATGGACTAACCCTCTGAAACTATAAGCAAACTCCCAATGAAATAAATGCTTTCTTTTAAAATACTCGGCTTGGTCATGGTGCCTCTTCACAGCAACAGAACACTAAGACACATAAAATAAAAATGAATGGAAGTGAATCAGTCACTGATAATAATCATCAATTTATTTGGAAATCAATCTTTGGCATGCCTATAAGTTTGCCATCTTATTATAAACATAAAAGCAAATTTGGAGAGTAGAAATCATAAAAGAGGTTATAAAATCAGTTACCACCAGAATAGGAACCTTCCAACTTTGCAAGGTAGAGTATTCTCTCATAGAATAGCAGCTACAGGATGGAGCCTAATTTCCTGAGTTGATCAAAAAGGATCAATTAAGTCAATATTTTTATAAACTGAGAACCCAACAGAAACGTAGGCAGTCTATTTCCTACACAAGGCAAAACTCAGATAGCAGAGCTGGGCCAATCGGAACAGCTGCCTCTCGTGCTTACTTGCAGCTCAGACATTTTGAAGGGAAAGTCACTGCAGGGCACAGAAGAGGGTGTGGCCAAGGGTCATGGAAAAGGAACTACTACCTTGCTTCCACAGGGCAGGGTGGCTGCTCTTTAAAAGAAACTCTAGAACCCCTGTGGCCAAGCTGGAGTTGTATATGTTGAGGCTTTCTGGAGTTACTGACGAGCCCTCTTCCCTAGATAAACCATCTTCACCCATCTGAGCTGCTGTAACAAATTCACAATCAACAGAAATCAGTAAGTTAGTGTCTGGTGAGGGTATGTCCCTCACAGCCAGTGCCTCTTATTTCCTCTGGTTGCATTCCTGCAAGTTCTTCCCAAACCTTATCAGCCAACTCTTAAAGTCCTCACTACTTAATGTGAATGAGGGAAGATGGGTTTCAGCAGGTGAACTGGGGGAGACAGCAGGAAGTGATGTCTAGGTGTATAAAAAAAGTATGGTACAGATCTCAAGTCTGGTTTTGATTATATGCAATGGTTATCACAGTGAGGCGCTGGGTTCTATACAGAAACCAACCAACTAGTTTGCAACTTCTGTGTATCTAAAATCAGTTTCAAGCACAAGGTTGGGGCTGGATAGATAGATCACTTGTTATTCTTACAGAGGGTCTGTTTGTTGTTTTATTCTTAGCATGTATATGATTCCTAGCCATCTGTAACATATTTTTCTGACCTCTTCCGGTACCAGGCACACATGTAGTACACATACATAACAGGTAAGGTAAAGCAAATAAACGCAAAGAGAAAATTAAAACTACCACAGAATGTTGTGTCCAAGATAAATCCACTTTCACATTCTGCATTATAACAACACATGTATACTCCATATCCCAAATGGAATACATACGTGCTGTTAGTAGCTTAACACAGATGCCATCGTAAAAGTTTGTTTGTTCCAAGGCCCTGTCCTGTGTCCCTGGAAGAAATAGTACAAGGTTGGCACCAGCAGAAACTAACCCAAAACTCTCATAGAACTAGATAAGAACCAAAGGCTAATGAGAGGAACAGAGAAGCCACAACTCCGAGGGAACATGGCTGACCACCTGACCAGAGGGGCGGGGCGAAGGATCCCATCATCTGCCTTTGTTTTCTACCACTTCCCTCTTTCTCTCCGTATAATCTGCCTAAAGTGCGCAGCAAGGTATGTCTCTAGGATGTTGTCACTCGGGTCAAAGACTTTCTGAATGGAGCTCAATTTTAATGTTATCTTTTTAAGTTTATCGGTTCGTCGATCTGACCCCCACATGAACTCTAGTTTGTACTACAGCCAATAAAAAGCCGACGTCTCCCAGGCCGCTCTGTTCTCACCAGAGAGAGATGAACCTCGACTGGTCCTGTTTTCCCGAGCCACTTCTCTCCAGACTGTGATTTCCTTTATGCCGTGAGAGATATCACAGGAGCTGGGGCTATGGTTCAGTCAGTAGTGTTCGCCTCACATGAAGAGGCGCTGGTACCTGCCTCTAATCCTAGCACTTCGACAAGGAAACAAAAGGGTCCATAGTCCAGAGTCTTCCTCAGCTACAACAGGAAGGTTGAAGCCAGCCTGGGGTATGTAAGACCTGTCTAGAGAAGGGGGGGGGGGGGGGACGGACAGTGGAAGGAAAGAAAAAAGAGAAGGAAGAAAGAAAATTACCAGCCATACTCTCCAAACCTGAAAAAGGAAAATATACTTTCTGCATTAGTAAACTGTGAACTGAAAAATATTTTGAAAATAAAAATGTGTTTTTAGCGAATATTCATGGACTTTGGAGGGGCCATTATCCTTGAGCAATACAGAATAATAACCATTTGCATGAGATTGATCTTGCATTCAGTATTCTAAGCAGTCTGGGTTATTTAAATAGTTGGAAGGACAGAATGAGCTTCATGAAAATACAATACTGTTTTATATAAGAGGTCTGCACATCCACAGACGTGGAAATCCACAGGGAAGCTGAAATCATCCCCCTGTGAATCCCGAGAGATGCCTAACATAGGAAATAAGAATCCCTGTGTAACTTGAAATCCTGACTTTGTTTGATTAGAAGATGCCAAATCTTATGTTCCTGGCATGGTGGGTGGAGGATTTCCTGCGTGCCAGGTCACTAACACAAGATGCATTAGCCCATAGCTTTAGGAATTGCAGATTTCTTGGCACCAGAGGGCGGTGAGTAACTCTCTCCACTCCCCTTGACTAATGGAAGCCTCTTCAAATATTTCCTAGTCCTTACCTCTCTCCAGCATCAGGGCACAAAGAAACCACTTGGTAAGAAGTTAGGCTCTTCGGCCGCCCTCACCGAAGGTCTGGTCAGAGCGAGTTTTAGCCAATGACAATGACTCTGGTCATACGAGAGTTGTCTGCAGCCCACGCAGTGAAAAGCCAAGAGGGGACTTGCTTACCTGTAAAAGATACAGGAAATGTCATTGACAAATCTGACACTTGGCTGTGGCAGTGACTCAGCTGGCAAAGTGCTTGTTGAAAAAGCATGAGGACCCAAGTTCAATCCCCAGCACCCATAATAAAAAACCAGGTCTGGAGGCATACACTTGTGATCCCAGTACTGGGGAAGTGGAGACATCCCTGGGGTTTGCCGATCAAACAGCCCAGCTTCATTGGAAAGCACCAGGTCCTACTGAGAGACCTGGTCTCAAAGAACAAGATAGAAGGCTCGAGAGGAATGACACCTGAGGTTGACCTTTGACCTTCGCATGCAGGCAATATACATGTGGTCACATGTTCACACATGTCCACACATTCTTGTGGGCATGCGCGCACACACGACGATGTAAAATCAAAGGCTTTGACACATTGAATCACTGGACGGGAAAGACGAAAGGCGTTTCAGTTTCCCCGTAACAGTTAATCACTGAAGAATGGAACTTTAGAATTGCCTGGTTACCTTCACCTATGAGACACAACATTGATGGCATGCTCACGCACTGCTTGACAAAAGGGACGCCTCTCAGTGTACATCCCTAGGTGATTTTGTCACTGTCTAAGCATCACAGAGCAGGCTTACATAAATGGCCTTCAAAGCCACCAGCTAATACACCATGTCAGGAGTTGGCCCATCCTTGACCAAATGCTGTTGCATGACGTGTACCATATTTCAGAAGGATGCGTGGTCTGTTAGCATCATTCCCTGAGTGCTAAGTTCGCCTGTCTACGGGGTCTGTTCTCTTTTCCCCTTTCAATAAGTGAGTTAGAATTGAGCTGACTCACACACGTAGAGCTTCCGTGGACCGCTACTGTTCAGCAAATCTTGGGTGCAAACTGCATTTCAAAGTTGGGCCTTGCGCTCTTCAATAGCTTTTCGTTACTCCCTGAGCTCAGCTCATATTTCCCCCTTTTGAAAGGCATGAGCATCTCATTCGCTCCCAAACTTGGCTGTTGATCAACTTTCCAAGCACAAAACTTTTGCTTCAGCAGGACTCTGAGTTCAGAGCAAAGCAAAAATCATAGTCCCTCCTACAGAGCTTCATGCACAGTAACAGTACAAAAATATCCGCCGTGTGGATCCATGAATATGGAAATGTGGATGTGCAGGCAGCCACGGTGCCTTCGGCAGGGCAGTTGGCCCTCTTGGGGGAGTGATATGCTACAGAAATACTGCATTTAGATTCAGAAGAACTGGCCCCTGCCTTCCCAGCATGTAACCTGTAAGCCAGTTCCGGCCAATGAAAGCACAACACAGCTTATAAATGCAAGCTGACTACCTAATTGTCTATATTCAGTAGCTCTAGTTTTAAAAGCAAGAATAGGTGAAGTTAATTTTAAGATGGTGTTCAGCTTAACCCAATGTGTTTAGAATGTTACTTCATCACATAATGGATATACACATAAAGACTTAAAATTTGAAAATTTTTGAGAGTTCTCACAAGATCGCTCTGGCTAGCCTCCAGCTCACAAAGACCCACCCACCCCCACCCTGGCTGTTCTTACTGTTAATTATATGTATATGCATGTATCTGAGGTTTGGGTACCTGAATGCAGTGCCAGAGGAGGCCAGAAGAGAGCAGTGAATTTCTTGGCTCTTGAGTTTCAGGGTTTTGTGAGCCACTTGATGCAGGGGAATCAAACTCCAGTTTCTTGCAAAGGCAGCGTGCACTCTTAACCACCAGGCCATTTCTCCAGCTCCCCACTACACACTACACTGCCTTCATTGTGCTCGGGACTAAACTCAGTGTCTTCTGCCTGTAAACGTGCACTCCACCACTGAGTTACACCCCCCGAGTCCGACATGGATCACTGATGGGATATCTTACATTCTCCTCTCATTCTGTTCTTCAAGCAGATGTGTGGTTTCCCCCTTAGCCTGGATCACCCCAGATCAATTGCCCACTAACATGTGGAGCGGCTCTGGGGTTGCGTTAGCCACAAACACAGCCTGGTTTCCTTATTCGTGACTGTGCTATAGACCTACCTCATCAGGTTCTATACGGATACAAGGAAGAATGGAGTGTGTAGGTGGACGGTGGCCTATTCCTTGCAGGTTTGTTTCTTGCTGTGCTCTCAAGAATGGTTAAGTGGGGACTCTGCTCGCTCACGTCACGCTTCTGCTTTAGGAGAGGCAAAGTAAGTCATTTAGCCACACCGGAATGTCAGAGGGACTGTAAGCCTCCCATGCATGTGCAGAGGGTGGAAAGGAAGACGAATCTGCTGAACTCATTTGGATGAAGACGCTTTAACCATTGTGAATGGGATTTATGCAGTTTTAGTCATGTGGTGGCTAATTTGGTGGTGGTGGTGGTGGGTGTTGACATGATCAAGTGATGCGTAAAGGTAGGGCGTAATTCACTTCTGGGCACGTCAGTGAGCGTGTTTCCAGAGCGAGAGCCAACTGAGTGGGAGAGAACTGCACCCGGTGTGGACGGGGTGGACCCAGGAAGATTCTCTCCGAGTTAGCCATCATCTGCCACTGCTGATCTCAGTTTTCAGACTCAGGTTTCCTTGGTCTCTGAAATTCCTACCGGTGCCCACTGGTACTTGAGGTTGTTGCCTCTGCCTGTGGGCTGCAGCCTTGCCTCCTTGGTGGTAGCTTGCCACTTCTTAGATGGATTCACACTAGTAGCTTGTAGAGTGGAACTTCCTGCATCTGTGGTCTTGAAAGCCAGTCCAGTAAGTCCAAACACATACGTAAGTACATACACACATCACTCCTAGGTTCAGACTGTTTACAAAAAGAAGCCCAAGACAGGAGGCATCATGCTTTGGGGTAAGGGCATCGCCTCACGTAGCTTAAGCTGCCCTCAAACTCCTTGTCTTCCTGTGTCCGACCCCCAAGGGCCAACATTACAGATGTATGTCTCCACACCCAATGCCCAACATTCAAACTTACCCGAGATTGGAGTCATTTTTAAGTTTCAGTTTCTGGATGACTTTGGATTTGGACTAGGGCTTTTCTCTAACGAGTCACTGCCATTGGCATACTTGCTAGGGTTCAGCTATTACGGGGTCTCAGGTCATGTCTGGGGCTTAGCTAAAACAACAAGTCCCTCTACTTGTCCGTGTCTAGGTCTTCATTTAGCTCTAAATGTTCTCTGAGGACACAGAATTAAACTCCTCTTGATTTTGTTTCTTGCGGGTTTTTTGTTTGTTTGCTTGCTCTGAGGTTGTCTTTCTGTGTAGCTCAGGCTGGCCTGGAGCTCCCAATTTTCTGCCTCTGCTTCCCAATTGCTGGGATTACAGGTGCCAGCCAATGCTGCTATTAAATCCTTTGTAGGCGCTTCCCTGTTGCTGCCTGCCTCCTCAGTCTGTACAGAGTGCAGACACTCTCTGCCCCTGCTTGCCCCAGCATCTCAAAAGGCAGGTTAAGGGTGGGACTTATGACTCACGCTGGCCTTTTCAAGCTGGGGAATTCATGTTGGGCCCAGGGCTACTCTGGAAGGAACAGCCGGAGCCAGACTTCCCCTTCCTGCCTGCTTTCCAGTTCCATCTCGGCCCAGCCCAGTGGACAGCGCTCCCCAAAGCAGGGCAGCCCTCTATGTTCATGGCAGGTCGCCTCCCACCACCCACTCAAGGCACAGAGTGTTCACTGAGCTCTTAGGGCTTGCCGGCTGGGGGATACGTGATGATGCTGTAAATGATGAGCTCTCTGTGTAAAAAACTGTTAACAATAAGTCATCTCTCGTAAAATTCACCTTTGCCACGTTCCTTTAGCATGTTTAGGGGTCCTGAATGATAAACACAAATTTCTATACCTCCCTCACCTGGTGCTTTCTACCAGTGAGGATGCTTGCAGAACAGAACATAAGCACATAGGTTTCTCAGAGTCGACCTGGACTCTGTGGGTGTAGACTTTTAACCGTCCTTTCACCAGTGAGATATGAAGGAACTTGTTCAAGTGCGTTACATTAAATTTGGAAGTAGTGATTTTCTTCCGCCCAGCGTGCCTGCCTTTGAAGAGTCTCTCTCTTAACTGACTCTAGAAGCTCTAAGTGGAACTACCAGCTCTGCTAGTGACCTGGGGGTGGGGGTGGGGGCACCTGCTGTGAGGACCATTCTGGAGGCTGCATCACCTCATAGGTTTGAGGTTTCTTTCAGCCTCTGTCTGCAGGGATATTCCTAGGGGGTTAGAACAGAGATTCTGTCTGGTCTGGAGATTTGTTTCTTTTAAATGGAAATTGAGGTGTGAGGTTGGGTGCTGTGCTGCACGCACGCATGCACGTCCTTGATCCCAGACCTCAGGAGGTGGGCAGATCTCTGTGAGTTTGAGGCCAGCCTGGTCTACATAGTGTGTTCCAGGACAGCCAGGGCTACCTAAGATAGATAGATTAGATAGATAGATAGATAGATAGATAGATAGATAGATAGATAGATAGATAGATAGAAGAGAGAGCTTGGTGGCTAGAACTGAAACTTACTCTCTGTAAATCATATTAATATCTCAGTATAAACCATATCTTGAAATGAGTCTGATTATGAAGACCCCAAAATATACCACTTTGGTAAAAGGATTATTTTGAGCAAAGGCAACTGAGAATCAACAGATCCATCAGCTTGACCTCCCCTTTTGTGAAGGTATTTCACAATAACTTCACCTTTATCTGCTGAACAATCTCACTCATCTGCGGTCCACCATTTTAAATGCTTCAAAACATTGTTACTTCCAAAGGACTTCAAAACCATCAGGCAGTCCTCCAGTACCTCTGAGCCCTTGGCAACTGCCCAATGCTTGCATCAGTCTGCCATCCTGGAAATCTCCCATCTGGAGAATCCTAACACGCAGCTTCTTTCACTTAGCCTAATGTTCGTATTACACAGCTGTGACAAGTATCCGAACTTCATTGGTTTGGTGGGCAGGATACTGAACAAGCATTAGCGCACACACACATATGTGCACATGGACATGCACACACTCATGCACTCACACACATGCACACACAAACACGCATGCACGCACACTCAATGCATTCACGTGCACGAGTGCATGTGCACCCACGCGCTTGCACTCGAGCACACACACACACACACACACACACACACGTGCGCGCGCACGCGCACAGTGGGGAGGACAGCTGCTCCACCTGTCTGTCTGTGGGTGAATACTGACTCTTTCTCACACCCTGTGTGAATGTGGTGTGTGGCACTGGTTAAGCTCTGGATGTTACATTACCTGGCTCTCCTGGGGTGAACTCTCGTCTATCATGCTGTGCAATCCTTTCCGGGGAGCTTGGGTTGAGTTTGTTACTTTCCTGTTGAGGATGTTTATATTCTTCATTATTTTGCAAACCACTTCGAGCCTATCGTTTTTGTTGCCGTTGTTGTTAAAACTTTCTATTGATTATGAGTTTCACTCCATGCGTCCCAGCCCCTGTCATCTCCTTGCCCCCTCATATCCACCTTCTGCCCTTGCAACTTCCCCCAAGATAAAAGCCACACAAATAAGTAAACAAGCAAAATAAAACAAAGCATAGAAAACGTCTCATCGTGGAATCTGCAGTGTGTCACAGTGTGTCCCACAATATACCCTTCCGTCCACACATCTTCACCAGCAGATTGTTCATTGCAATGAGTCATTGGTCTGGTTCGGGATCTCTGGCATCTGTGACACCATCAGTATTGGATCTTCATTGGCGCTCCTCCCAGTTATCCTGTTGTTACCCTGTGTCATGGAATCCTGCAGCTCTGGATCTTCAGGACCCACGCTTTCACGAAACCCAACAGATCATAGATAGGGTGGGCTCTGAGTCAAAGGCCTGCAGCCGAGCTGGTCAGTCCACACTACTAGGGCAAGCTTTGTAACCACATCATAGGACTAGCTTACCAACACTGCTCCTGCTAGGCCACTCAATGCACCCATCAGCAGGAGGTGGAGTCAGCTCTCATGCCTTCTGGGCCACTTACCCCCATGCAGGAGATTAGCTTACAGGTGATTCCGCTGGCCTGCCCTCAGGGACCTCGAAATTGCTTATGTCATAACCTGCCTTGCCGCCACCTCCAGGTGCAACAGGTGTGTGCTGCAGATAAAAAGGACCACTCCAGGCTGGAGAGATGGCTCAGCGGTTAAGAGCACCCAACTACTCTTCCAGAGGTCCTGAGTTCAATTCCCAGCAACCACATGGTGGCTCACAACCATCTGTAAAGAGATCCGATGCCCTCTTCTGCTGTATCTGAGGACAGCTACAGTACTTATATATAATAAATGAATAAATCTTAAAAAAAAATTTAAAAAAAAGGACCACTCCAGTTTGCTCGCTCTTGCGCTCTCTCGCTCGCGCGCTCTCTCTCTCTCTCTCTCTCTCTCTGTCACTCCAGCTCGCTCACCCACCCTCTGTTCCAAGCAACCTCTCTATCATTCTCTTTCTCTCTTGGACCCCCTCTCTCTGCCCTCATGCCTCTGCTCCCATCTGTCTGTCTACATGTCCTGTCCGTCTCTATCCCTTCCCAGGCCCTCACTCCTCTCCCTTCCCCCAGTAAATCTCTTTACACCAGGTCTGTGGCATGGCATAATTACTTAGGGGTACACCTTGGCATAGGTCCACCAAAGGTACCCCCTATCTGCACTATATTCATAACACATGCCTCCAGAGCCTGCTCCACCACGTTGCCCAGGCAAAGGTGCAGGGCCTGCTCTTCCAGGAGTGAGAGGCAGCTATCCCACTCTCATGACCTTGGAGCCAGCAATCCTCACTACCCAGGTAGAGGGGAGGGCATCACCACCGGCCCACTTCACCTCACAGCAGATGCATGGGACTGGCTCACCACTGGACCCCCTTCCAGGGCCAGCTGTAGTGTGCTACCTGGGCGAGGTGCAGGGCCTGTTCACCTGCTCTCCTGACCCAAGGGGCCAGCTTCTGACTGCCTCAGGTGGCAACGGGTGAAGTGGGGGAGAGCACCATGCCCCTCACTCCTGGCAGAGGAGTGGCAGGGCCGCCAGCTCTTTCTCGCTCTTGCCTCTGGGCAGGCTCACCTGTGCCCCTCACCAGGGTCAGCTCTACTGAGCCTATTGTTTTTCCTTGTGTCTGTTCTATATAGAATCTGATGTGGAGGACTAGTGTAAGGCAGGCAGTAGGTGTTGTGCATGGGACTGGGTGAGTCTGACATAGTTTGGAGGTCACAGTCCTGCTTACCACAGGTATAAGTCTCAATGTCTTTATTGCTACAAAGCACTAAGTATCTAAATTAGAATTTTTTAAAAAATTAAGGAGGGTTGGGGATTTAGCTCAGTGGTAGAGCGCTTGCCTAGCAAGCGCAAGGCCCTGGGTTCGGTCCCCAGCTCCGGAAAAAAAAAAAAAATTAAGGATCCAAAGAGATGGCTGAATGGTTGAGTGCCCACTTCTCTTGCAGAGGACCCAGGTTTAGTTCCCAGCCCCTACATCAAAGGAGTTCACAACCACTGGGAACCCCAGTTCCAGGAGATATGGTGCCCCAACACAGGTTTCTCATGAACTCACACACACACACACACACACACACACACACACACACACACACACACACAAATCTTTAAAATACTTTAAAATTAAGTTTCTAAATAAATTTCCCTCTTGATAATCTTTTAGGGTTTTCTTTTGTCATAATGAGTGATATTAGAAAGCTGTCATCTTTGTGGCTGTAATTTTCTATTTTTCTTGAGGATTATTGAGAGAAATTATGTAAACATTTTTATGACTTTAATTCCCTTACTTAAATTGTTTTCTCTTATATTTTGGTTGTGAGCCTAGCCTTTAACGGCTGAGCCATCTCTCCAGCCCTGTTTTCTCAATGTGATTGCTAATTTCAAATTCATGCCTGGGACTCTACTAGATCCAAGTTAATACTGGTTTTTATCACTCTTTTTTTTTTTTTTTTTTTTTTTTTTTGGTTCTTTTTTTCGGAGCTGGGGACCGAACCCAGGGCCTTGCGCTTCCTAGGCAAGCGCTCTACCACTGAGCTAAATCCCCAACCCCTATTTATTTTATTTTTATGACTGCGCTGTAGCTGTCTTGACCAGAAGAGGACATCAGATCCCATTGCAGAGCCACCATGTGGTTGCTGGGAATTGAACTCAGGACTTCAGGAAGAAAAGTCAGTGCTCTGTGCTCTTAACCACTGAGCCATCTCTCCAGCCCTTGGCTTTTATTTCTTAACATTTCTTTTAACTTCTTTACACGCAATACTGCTGAAGCCAAACACTTTTGAATTATGAGTTTTATCATGGCAGGATTGGCTGTCAGAATCACAGTGCTCTTCACCACTGAATCATTCCTCCAGAGTTTTAAATTTTAAATAACCAGGGTTCAGCACTTAGGCTGCAGAAGCCTGGGGACATTAAGATAGATCACACACACAGGCAAGACAACCAGATACTAACAGCAATTTCCTGCAACTGTTTTCTTCCTGGATGGCTATGTCCTCATGCACAAGTTACCAGCTGAGTTCTACTGTGTAGGAAAACAATGGAGAAATAATATATAAACTTTGTTATTAGCCTTAATGAGTTGATAGAGAACTTGAGTGACCATGCTATTCATGGTGGGATAGGATATTCTCGCAGGACTCATTCCCCTCACCCCCAGCTGTATCACTATATTCACATAACCACTGAAATTAAGAAAAAGGAAACTTGCTGGGTGTGGTGGCGCTTGCCTTTAACCCCAGTACTCAGGAGGCAGAGACAGGAAGATTTGAATTCGAGGCCGGCTTAATTTCGGGACAACCAGGCCTATGTCTCAAAAAAAAAAAAAAAAAAAAAAGAAGAAGAAGGAAAAACATCTTGAAGTTTCCAGAGGGGCCAGGGACTGTGTGGAGCAGGCACCTCCTGCTACCGCCAGCCCACACCCACTGTGGCTTCACCCTCCGTTTCAAATGCTGCACCTAAGGGTGTTCTGTACCTGGCAGCCAGTCAACTGGGGATTTGTTCTATCCTGGTGACAGACAAAGCCTGGCTTCCCTGTCAGCTTTCACAACTGACTGTGGCTCTCAGTCTTGACTGCTACCAAGGAGACATCCTGCCCCGAGGACCTGAAATTAATTAGAAGTTTGTTATTTTAGTTGTGAGTCACTCTCAAAATTTTCCTCTGCGAGGGTTGATGCCAGGGGCCTCCGCCTGTGACTTCCCAAAAGAAACACCTGAGAGACAACGTCTTTCAAGAACGGAGACCGGAGTGCAGGGCGGAGACTCCGCTTCCAGCTTCCTCCTCTCTAGTTCCCTGGAAGTTTCCTTATGATTCCCAGGACCACCCTGACCAGCATTAGTCCCACCCGTGGGACATCGCTTTCTATTCGTTCTTAATTTAGGAGGTACAATTAAGTATACCGTAGGAGAGCAGTGTCTCTGAGAGAAGTGTAGTAACAACGCCTGCAGTCTTTCCAACCCGGCCCAGTCTCGCACTCCCAGCGAGACCCTGAAGCTCTTAATCTCCTGCCTACCCACACTGGGATGACACCTAGTTAGGCAGTGCTGGAAACGGCACCCAGAGATTCAACGGAACAGGCGAGCACTCTATGGAGCTGTGCCCCCCACCCCCTGTCCCTTACTCTGCTTATTGTATTTTAAAAAGCGGTTAATTATTTAACAAGACCTCTACTGCATTAATATTTTCTTATTCATTCACTCTAATTTTATATTACACACACACACACTTTTATCCTATTCAAAATTTTCTTTTTTATTAAGATATTTTTTAAAATTTGGGGGGCTTTCGGAAGGCAGGGTCTCCCTGTGTAATCTGCGCTGGCCTCAAACGCCAAAACCTCCAGCCTTACCCTCCTGGATGCTGAAACTAAAAGTATGAGCCACCACACCTTACATTTCCTAAAGAGTTGAGGTAATTGTGGATTTTTGTTTTGGTATAGTCTTTATTTTTTTTAAATTAGATTTAATAATTTTGTGTGTGTTTTGCCTGCCTATCTGTGTTACAGTGGTCTATGTGCATGCTTGGTACCCCGGAACTGGAGTTATGGATGGCTACAACCACTGTGTGGGTGCTGGGAGTCGAACCCCAGTGCTCTGTAGGAACAGCCAGTACCTTCGACCTCTAGCTGTTTCTCCAGCCCCTAGGATGTAGTCTTGCCTTTGTGTCTTCTGTTTGCATGTGTACTGTATCTTATTAGATTTTTATTCATCAGAATTTCTCCGCACAGCCAAGGCAAGTTTCTAACCGCCTCTCGCCAACACTTCCAGGAGTGACTAGCAAGTTCGAAAGTTTTGTGACACTGGCATATTAGCTGTATATAAGTACTTTTAATATTTAAGTAAGCTTGTGCTTTCTTCTTTTGTATTAAGTTGGACACCTTACTACTCCCCTTTCTCTTCTCCCTGCCCTGCTCAATTTTCCTTCCTGAGTTCTGGGAGTAAATGTGTCACTATGCCTGGCTTCTGTTACACTCTGTTCATTCAATTGCCTGGCCGTATATCTGATTATTCTTTTGTTTTTATTCTTTCTGAGGCCTTTTATCTCCAAGTATGAGCGTGAGCATGAGCGTGTGTGTGTGTGTGTTGGGGGGGTGTTAATATTTTTACCTGGTGGGATACTTTTCAGTCAACAGGGATGATATCTTTCCCTTGGCCCCACATAGATGGATCTGGAAGACAGTATGTTGAGTTAAATCAACTAGGGAACAACAAACTCCACGTCTGCTCCCTCACTTTGAGAAGCTAAAAGATGCTCACACTGTAGGCTCACACTGTAGGCTCACACTGTAGGCTCAGGGCTGCAGATCACGAGAGGGTAGGAAGGGCACAGAGAGGAAGGAGAAGAGACTCGCTATTTTCTGTCACATTGGATGCTGGCTCACACAGGTGTTTGTGTACACGTGAAACTGATTAAATAAATAATAAAACAAGTTGGCGAAAATCCTCCATTTCTACCAGTTGGAGGGAAATGCTAATATTTTGCTGTGTTCTTCCTTTATCCTTTGTATAAATGTTCTACAAAGTTTTAATAAGATAACGAACAGTTCTACATAGCAAAAAAAAAAAAAAAAACTCAAGTATGAAGAAGATCTAAATCTTTGAGGTTTTTATAAGTTTTGGTTTTTTTTTTCCTCGTGATTACCATGAGCAGTTCTGAATCATATTTCTAAGTCTGGATTCTTTCCCTTCTAAATTTCAGTATTTGTTATGATCTTCATCCCCACGTTAACAACATTTTAGACCTTCATGTACTAGTCCGTAGTTATAATTAAGTATTTGCGTTTTGCTATTGAATCAGTCCTGGATGATTTTTTTTTGTTTTGTTTTTAATGATTTATTTATTTTATGTACGTCAGATCCCATTTCAGATGGTTGTGAGCCACCATGTGGTTGCTGGGAATTGAACTCAGGACCTCTGGAAGAGCAGTCAGTGCTCTTAACTGCTGAGCCATCTCTCCAGCCCCTAGTCCTGGATGTTTTAAACTCCACAAAAAAAAAAAAAAAAAAAAAAAATCACTTTTTAGCACTGTGTCCACATTGTTTGCTGCAGACTCAGAAAGAGGCTTGAAGGGAAAACTGAATTCTCTGCCACAAAGGCCCTCTCCCTTCTCAGAAGAAACGGCCTCAACACCCTTAGTCCCATAGATACCCAAGGCGGTCTGAATAGAATGCCTCTCAGAGGGGTTGGGGATTTGGCTCAGTGGTAGAGCGCTTGCCTAGCAAGCACAAGGCCCTGGGTTTGGTCCCCAGCTCCGAAAAAAAAGATAAAAAGATTAGAAAAAAAAAAAAGAATGCCTCTCATAATCTCTGGCCTCTGAACACTTCATCCTCACGTGATGGTGCTGTCTGGGTAGGTTTAGGTATGGCCTCGCTGGAGGAAGGATGTCCCCTCAAAGCACAGGCTTCGAGGTTCAGGAGCCATGTGCCGCTCCCCATTGGTGTTCTTGCTCACGACTGTATTTCATGATGGTCGTCCAATCACTGTGCCTACCACTGCCACGCCTCCTCGACAGGATGGTGACCGACTCTCATCCCTCAGATCCATATGCCCCAAGTAAACCCTTTCTTCTCTAAGTCCCCTGCCGTGGAGTTTTTGTCCCAGCAACTTAACAGTAACTAGTACCATGCTTTTGGTTGGTTGGTTGTTTTTCTAGACTTACTCTAAATCAGCTGCTGTTTTTACCAAAAACCATGAGGTGTTAGTTTAATATCATTGGTTTTGTGGTACTGGCAGCTGCACTTGGTCCTTGCATATGATAGCTGAACACCTACCACGGTGTTCCCAGCCCTCGTTTGTACTTTTTTTTTTTGGTTCTTTTTTTCGGAGCTGGGGACCGAACCCAGGGCCTTGCGCTTCCTAGGTAAGCGCTCTACCACTGAGCTAAATCCCCAGCCCGTTTGTACTTTTTTTAATTGCCCCGTTTCCTTTTATAGGAAGAAAAGTCTCATACCGAGTTGGATAGTTTCTATAGTTCATACCAGGAAGTGCCTTCCCCCATCTTTCCTCACCCTGGTGCTAGGCAGGGTTGGGTATATGGCTGGTAGCATGCTTTCCCAGCATGCTTCGAGGTCTGCGTTCAATCCCCAGCCCTGAGTAAACTGGTGTGGTACTGCGCGCACAGAAACCCAGCATTCCGGAGGAAGAGACAGGAAGATCTCCAAAGTCCAAAGTATTTACTGCATAGTGAATTTGAGGCTCTCCTGGGCTACATGCGCACCTTTCTCAAAAAATAAAGTTGTAGAAAACACTTGCGGGAGGGGATTCTCGAGAAGAAAAGAGGAGGCTCAATAGAGAACCTCCTTTCATTAGCTTTGATTGCCCCTGGGCCCTTGAGTTGGTTATTTATTGTTATTTAACAGTCCTAGAGCTTGGCGGCCAAAAGCAACACCCATTTTATTACCGTCAATGATTGTATGTGTTTACTGGGTCTGTTGGGCCAGTTCTTTGCCGCCTGTGATGTGGGTTGCGGCTGCGATCATACGGCTTTTGGCTAGGCTAGGCAGGGCTGTTTCAGTGGCTCTTTCCCGGGGCTGGCAGGGACACAGGCTGGCAGCTGGCAGTTCAGCGGGACTGTTGGCTGGGCATGCGCTCGGCCTGTCCGTGTGTGGCTTGTGCTTTTCACAGCATGGCAGCTGGGTTCCCAAAGTTCCCAGAGGAATAAGCAGAGACTGCCAGACCTCTCACAGGCTGAGTCTGGAGAGCATGAGCCTTCCTAGGAAGGCTCATCTCTGTGGTCCTGGAAGCACTCCGGTATCTTTCAGCATCGCCTTCACTTTGGCTCCGCTTGCTTTCCTAGCCTTGTTGTACTCTTGCCCTTTCGTTGGCTTTGTTTTTAGTTAGTTTGTTTGTTTGTTCGTGTGTGTCTTTTATTAATGGAACCTGGAAGGAAGGGACTAGTGTTAGAGGTGTTCTTCTGGAAAGCTATGGAGTCTTTAGGAGGAAGTGGATCACTAAGGGTGGACCTTTGATGGTTCTGCCCATGTTCTATTTACTCTCGGATTTCTGTCACAACTTGACTCCAGCCATGATCCCTCCCTGCCGCGATACTTGTACCCATTTATAAAACAGAAGCCAAAACAAACCCTTCCTGCCGGGTACTTTGTTACAGCGTCCAGAGAATAAATAAAGGCCAGGTGTGGTGGTGTGCCCATCTCTAACCTCGGGACACAGGCAGGTGGATCTTTGTGAGTTTGAGGCCAGCCATCCATGCAGCCATGGGTAATACAACTACGTATGGAGTAAACACAGGTGCACTTGTTTCATAGTTTTCGAGACTCCCCTGCGCTTTGGGCCTTTGGTGAGGATGGCTCTTGGTAGCCGGAGGAGCAGAGTGCCTGGGTCAGGACCCACAATCCCCTTCACTACCAGGCCTTGCCCCAGAATTTCTGTTTTGCTCCCCACGTAAAATCATGGCAAGATGTCATCAGTCGGCTACAAAGCCTTAGCCTTTCTGGGATCTTTAGTAGGTGGTTTCATACCAGAAAATAATACAAAATATGTGAGTACACTGTAGCCGTCAGACCAGAAGAGGGCATCAGATCCCATTACAGATGGTTGTGAGCCACCATGTGGTTGCTAGGAATTGAACTCAGGACGTCTAGAAGAGCAGTCAGTTCTCTTAGCTACAAGTCTGTAGTGGTGTGACTATGCTAGGCCAATGGGAAGTGGAACTATTAGGAGGTGTGGCCTTACTGGAGGAGGTGTGGCCTTACTGGAGGAGGTGTGGCCTTACTGGAGAAAGTAAGTCATTGTGGGGGTAGGGTTTAAGGTACTGAGCCCAAGCTCCGCCCAATGTGAGAGACCGTCCCTCCTCCCTGCCGGTCGAAAGATTATCCTGGCTGCCTTCGGATTAAGGTGTAGAATTCTTGGTTCCTCCAGCACTCTATCTGCCTGAGTTCTGCCATGCTTCCTGGACAATAGTGGACTAAACCTTCTTCTAAAACTGTAAGCCAGCCCCCATTAAATGCTGTCCCTTCTAAGAGTTGCCTTAGTCGTGGTGTCTCTTTTCAATAAAGGAAACTCTAACTAAGACAGGATCTTACTATGTATCCTTTATCTCTGGCTGTCCTGGAACTCACTATGTAGACCAGGCAGGCTCTGGAGGCAAAGAGATCCACATATTAAAGATATATGCCACCACATCTGCCTCTTTTATTAGTACTATTAATTTCTTTTTATTTTATATGTCTGAGTGTTTGTCTGCCAGTACGTATATGCATCACGTGTATGTCTGGTACCTACTGAAGCCAGAAGAGGGCGTCTGTTTTTACTGGGGCTGGAGGACATCAGCCCCTGTGACTAGAGAGCTGAACTGTTATAAGCAGCCGTGAGGGTGCTAGGAACTGAACCCATATCTCTACCCCCCCATATTTTTCTTGCAGAAGTCATTAAAAGCACGTTTTTGAGAAGTAATTAATAGTAGTAATTATCTGTTTGAGTGGAATATCTGCCAATTTCTATCACAACTCTTCCAATTAATTAATTAATTAATTTATTTATTTATTTACTTATTTATTTTAAAGACAGGGTCTCACTGTGTAGCCCTGGCTCACCTGGAACTAGGATGTAGACCAAGCTGGCCTCAAACTCACAGAAATCCACCTGCCTCAGTGTCACGAGTGCTGGGATCAAAGCCAGGTTTTTCCTCTCTTTTCAGTTAGGGCTCAGGTTCATGGTTGCGGCTGCCAATCTTGGAAGTGTTCCCACCTCAATTAACTTAATCTTAAAACTCTGGGGCTGATGAGACAGCTCTCTCTCCCTCTAGGTCAAACCTCCTGCTCTGTTCCTCATCCTCTTCATCAGGGATGGTAGCTCCTGTCCAAGTTCTCCTGGATTTGCTAGGTAAGTTTCCTTTCTTTCAACCTTTATGTGATAACACCAGGGAGAATTTCTCAGTGAGAGAAGTCTGAGCAGGGCACACACTGCTCTTGTAGAGAACCTGAGTTCAGTTCCCAGCCTGTGCAATTACCCAGTAACTCCAGCTCCAGGGAGATCTGCCCCTCTGGAGCTGGGAGTGGAGTGGGGAACTCAGAACTCAGTTTCTGCCTTCATGCTGTGCTTATTTAAACAAAGGCTTTAGTCACAGGTGCACTCAGGTGCTTAAATGATGTCATCAAGATTGTGTTTCCCACTCTTCTGCTCAGGTTTATTTGTCTCTGTTTCTCTTTGCCTGTGGCCTCATTCTCTTCTGATCCAAATACGCACCTCCTATGTTACAGGGAAGAAGGCTCCTACCGGCCCCCGGCATATAAATAGCCTATGACTCATGCTTCCAGAGGGAGACCCTCCCCAGGTTTCCCAGAAAATCTCTTGGAAGAGATGTGATTGGACTTGCTTGGGACGGTGCCCGGTGCACTGTGTAAGCCTGGCTGGGTTGGCATGATTGGTTGGGGCGGATTATGTATCCGCCTCAGTAACCCATCCCATGGCGATGTTTGGGATCTGGGAAGACCAACTCTCTAGGGTAAAGAAGGACGTTTTGTTGAGAAGACAATGGCAACAGCCGTCCCACACCTCACACTCTTTGGTATGGAAATGTGTGCTGGCAGTATCCTGACCCTCCTCTGGCTGAGGGTTAGCTGAAGTTACACTCGAGTATCTATCAGATGCACATCCTTTAAGAGATGTGGGGGTCCTCTGGCTTTTCCTGTCCTCCCACCCACCCACCCCCCTTAGTAATTCCAGAGAAAGGAGCAACAGCTGTGAGTTACTTTGTGAAAGGCCCTCCCTTTGTTTTTGCTTTGCTTGTGGTGAGAGGGTAGATGAGGACGGAGGGGGAGGACTGAAAGGAAAATGACCTCATAAATCCCAAGCTCTCCGGATGAAATTATGGCTGGCATGGTGATTTTACGCTCAAGGGCTCAGCGAACTGCAACAACAGGGCAGTCTTAGGCGTAAAAAGTGCTCAGTCAACTGGGTAACCTCGTGGTACTGGAGTCAAAGGAACGTCTTGCTTTGAAGCTATTCACAAAAAGCAACACACAGTGACTGAGGGCTGGGGGTCTGCCAGGCACAGTGCCGTGTACCAAACACAACCGGGAGCAGACTGAGGGTCAGCTTAAAATCTCCTCTCGTGTCGCTTCAATCTTTAATTTCCTCTGTACATCCGCTCTTTGTTGTAAGTGGTGGTCTTTCCATGTGGAAGAGGCTCACCGGGCTGGGGCTATGGCTCAGCTGGTGGAGTGCCTGCCTAGTCTACATGGAGCCCTGGGTTCCTTCCCCAGCACTGCATGAGCCTTTCATGAGGGAATCCTAGAAGTCAAAGGAGGCAGCTCAGACGTTCAAGGAGGAGGCCAGACAGATCCTCAGAAGTCGAGAGCAAGCACTGTTCTTGCAGAGGACCCAGCTTCATTCGATTTCCAGCACCCACATCAGGTGGCTCAAAACTGCTATAACCCTTGTTCCAGAGTGTCTGGCTTTGTCAGCCACCAGTACTCATATGCACACAGACACACAGCCATAATTAAAATAATCTTTTAGATATTTTTTTAAAGAAGTTCAATGTCGTCCTCAGTTAGATACTAAGTTTAAGGCAAGCCTACCCAGGACCAGTGGTCTAAAAAAACAAAAGTAATAAAAACAAAGTTCTATTAGGTTACCTATGCTTACTCTCTTGAATCTTTTCTACAATTCTGAGGTAAGTATGGATTATCTTTAAGAGCACTGGCTACTCTTCAGAGGACCCAGGTTTGAGTCCCAGCACCCACATGGCAGCTGTCAGCAGTCTATAATCTCCAGCAAGGAGATTCCGAGGAGTTAAAGATGAGGGGAGAGTACAGGGAAGATGGACCTTTCTTGGAGAGGCACCGGAACTCACTCAGCGTAGCATTGCTTACCACAGCACAGACACAGGAAGTGACCAGTGTGCATGTCTACAGGTGAATGGATGAAAGTGTGCCAGCCACACACAGTGGAGGACCCTTCAACACGGGGAAGTCCGGTGACATGCGTGAACCTGCGTGTGGCTGAAGCCAGGGTCAGGAGTGCTGTGCGATCTCATTTATGTGTGGACAGTAGCAGAGTGGGACTCATAGCTGTGAATAGAAAGGTATTCCAGGCGCTGAAGTTTGGACAAAGCGGAGTGATGTTGGTCCAGAAGTACGAGCTCTCAGTTACAGAATGAACAGAGATTCTGGAGGTCTTAGCACGCAGCCCCAGGACTAACACACGAGGAGAGGTGCTGTGCACCTCAAGGGTTCTCAACTAGGAAGTCTTTTTTATAAAAATTATTTTAAAATAATTAGTGTGTGTGTGCGTGCGTGTGTCCAAAATAGGGTATCTGATCCCCTAGAGCTAGAGTTAGAGGTGATTGTTAGCCACCAAAAAATGGACTCTGAGAACACAACTTGGCAAAGTGCTCTCAGCCACTGAGCGGTGTCTCCGGTTAAGACCGTTCAAGTGCAGGTGCCCTCAAGGTCCAAGGAGGACGTTGGGTCCCCTGAGACTGGAGTTATAGGCAGTTATAAGCTCCAAGCCATATAAAACTGTTGAGCCATCTGCTAGAGTGAATCTTATTTTTTTTTGGTGGGGGGAGGGGTTTCTCTACATATCTTTGACTGTTCTAGAACTCAGGGTGTAAACCAAGCTGGCCTTGAGAACTTAGAGATCTCCCCGTCTCTGCCTTGAGTGCTAGGATTAAGGCATGCGACATCACGCCCAGAGAGTAAATTTTAAATGTTTTCAGAGTATAAGTGTACGCAAAGACACACAGTTGGAAACCGTGTAAAACAGTGGGCACAGGGGTTGAGTTTTCAGTTCTGTAACCAGCCCGAAGCAACCCCGGAAAATGGTTCACTGCTCTCCTGGACCAAAAAAAACCCAACAAAACCATGCAAGTTTATAGGATCAACTCCTTTTGTTGATTCTCTGTTCATGAAAGTTTCCTGGCCATCCAGGGCATATTTCATGAAAGTCACCAAGGACCTGACAGATGTCACTTACAGAAGCAGTGCAAACCATCCTGGTGGTACAAAGGGAGAGCCAACACAAGTACCCAGGCAAAGTGGGGCTGGACACAGGGTCCGTGGACCAAGGGAGTGATGATTTTTTTTAATTATATTTATTTATGACTTTGTGTCTATAACTCTGTGAGCGTGCATGCGTGTGCATGCTTGTGCATGTGTGTGAGTGTGCATGTGAGTGTCTGAATGCATGCTAGAGTTGGTTGTCTCTCCGCTGTATTTGTCGTGGGAACTGAACGTAGGTCACTGGCCTTGGCAGCCAGCATCTTTACTCTCTGAGCCATCTGTCTCGCTGGCCCGAAAGCTGACCTTTTGCCTTCACACATTGAAAATGCTAAACTTTAGGATGTAGACACTGAGCTCCGGTGGATCGGCATATCCAGATGCTTCACCGAGATGACAGAGCTGGGTCAGGTTAATCTTCCCATAGCCTCCCCTGCTACACTGAGAATTTCCTCGCTGAAAAACAAGGAACGCATTGTTTGAGAAACAGGAGAGGAGACTACACGGAAGAAAAAGATACCCCAGAAGACAAACACGTACAGCCTGGAAATATATTCAGCTCGAAATAAATGCAAAAAAACCCAAAAAAACAAAAAAAAAAACAAAAACAAACAAAAAAACATGAAAAGGGGAGTTATGTTTTCAAAAGATTTTCATGACACAGAGAACGTGGCTAAAATACACCAAGTGAGAACAGAGGCAAGAATGAAGGAAGCTCTTCATCATAGCGTAGGAAGCAAACTCTCGGCTGTGCGTTTAAAGGGTCAGAGGGCAACGTCAAGTGGGAGAAGGAGAAAAGGAGAGGGCAGTTAAGATGCTGGGAGGAAAAGAAAGGAAAGGGAAAAGGAAAGGAAAGGAAAGGGAAAAGGAAAGGAAAGGGAAAAGGAAAAGGAAAGGAAAGGAAGAGAAAACACGTTTCTCCACACAGGTACCAGAGGAGTGTTGCACCAGGAGGCCGCAGGATCCCAGGACAGATGAGTACAGTGTAGACAGACCCTTTGTGTTCTGGTGGGGCGGGAAACACATTTGGTAGCAGAATTAGTCAGCATCCTTTGTTGGGTATGACAGAACTGGTTTAGAGCTCTGCTTTTGCAAGTGGCTTTATTTTCTGAGAACATTCCCCTGCTGGCCAGAATCCTGGGCTAGCCATTTGGCTTACAAAGCAGCCCCTGTCTAGATAGTAAGTCAGTTCCTCCACGTTCCCTGTGAAAGCTCTGGGACTTGGCACAGAGAAAGCAAACGCTGGACTGTGTGTGGTTGCCTCCCTACAGCAAAAAGACACCAAACAGGTTCAACCTGAATGTGCCTGCAAACTTTCCCTTCCTTCACTCCAAAGCCCTGAGATCATTCGCCCGGAGGCACCGGCTTTTCATATCGGAGTCTGAAGTAGAGGCTGGTGTCCTGGGATCTCGACCGTTTATAAATGAGCTCCCGGACACAGCACCTCTACTGTTTGTCTCGGACTCACGCCCACACACGTTTCAATATTTGGAGGAAGGTTTTTGTGGATAAGGAAGAAATACATTCCATAAACACAAAGTGGGAAATCACTGGTTAGGTGAAACCAGGGGGGAAATTGTATCTGTGTGTGGAGGTTGGGTGGGGGTAGCGGGAACGGGAG
The DNA here is from genome assembly GCF_021556685.1 of Rattus norvegicus. NCBI lineage: Eukaryota > Metazoa > Chordata > Mammalia > Rodentia > Muridae > Rattus > Rattus norvegicus. The sequence continues at coordinate 125,876,808 of NC_141542.1, read as the reverse complement.
GCCGGGGAGTGCAGGTAGATCACAAGCTTCGTCTATCAACAAAGCAGTAGAACGCGCACACACACTCTGTGACCGTTTGATGATATTGTTTATAAAATACTTTCCTGTCTTCTTCTGTCCCTATCTAGTGAAAGCAAGGGGGACTCCAAAGTGAGCTACGGTGGTGGCATGAAACCTAGAAATAAATCAGAAGAATGTGAATTTTAAAAGAATGATGCTGAGCTGTAGAGATGGCTCAGTGGGTAAGAGTACATACTGCTCTTGCAAAGACCTGAGTTCAAATCCCAGCATCCATACCAGGTGGCCCGAAACTACAGTAACCTTGACTCCAAGGAACAGAACACTTTCTTCTTGCTTCCCCAGTGTGGTGGTTTAAATAGGAATGGCTCCCATAGACTCGTGTTTGAGTGCTAAGCCCACAGGGTGTGTACTGTTAGGAGGTGGGGACTTGTTGAAGGAACTGTGTCACTGTAGGGATGGGCTTTAGGGTCTCAAATCTCAAGCTAGGCCTAGTGTGGCATTTGCTTCCTGCTGCCTGCAGATCAAGATGCAGAACTCTCGGCTCCTTCTGCAGCACCATGTCTGCCTGGACACCACCACGCTCCCCACTGTGAAAGAGTTGCCATGGTCTTGGTGTCTCTTCACAGCAGGAGAACACACACAGGCCTATGAAAATGTTTTGTAGAAGTGTAATTATGACTGCGGATTTTTTCTGAACTCAGAGCAAAGTGGAGTGGGAAGATAATAGCTATGTGGGTTCCCAAGGTCCAAGTGTGAAGCACCAAGGTTTGTATCAAACCTTCAAAGCGGTCCCTGAAGTCTGGGGTGAGTCTCCCCCGCACCGGCAGTATCCTGTTCAGGCATAATGATGGTTAACGTTTGTTGTATTGTACCCCCAAGGCCCTTATCTAAAATAACTTATTTAACACTCACGGGAGAACCACTGAAAAAGATGGTGTTGTGGGCTTATTTTACAAGTGAGGAAACTGAGGCACAGAACAATGAACAATAGGCCAAGATTATTACTGCTGGCATCATGCATGGTCAGCTTAGGAAATGTATGTGCAGCTTCAGTTCTCACTGGAACAAATGAGCCCCTTTGCAGAGCTCAGCCTTCCGTGGTGTTCTTCTTTGACCTTGTGATTCTGATAGCTTCTTATGGTGCTGCGGGGTGCCCAGAGGATGTGGATGGGGTGCTTCTAGTGAGATTGGCATTTCAGCCTGCCTGTGGTGAAGCCCACTGCACAGCTGGGGATCTGCTGGGCCATTTAGGGCCCAAAGGCAACCAAAAGTGTGAGGGGAAAATTGCCCCCTTGGCTTTCTGCTTGCCTGCAAATTCAGGAGGCCCAAGCTCCTTGGGCCCTCAGACTGGGACTAACATCTCTGGATTTTCCCTTGCCTCCTCTTCTCTGCCACTCAGAATTTCAAAGAGGACAGCTTGTGGGAGTCAGTTCTCTTTGCCATGTGGGTTCTGGATCAGAACTTGGAATTGTCAGGCTCAGTGGCAAGCAGCCTTACCCTGAGCCATCTTGCTGGCCCTGTCTGATAACTTTCTCTTTCCCCCTTTTTATGCCACCCACTTAAGAATGGTTCTGCTCACATGGTGGGGTTTTCCCATCCCCGTTTGTCTCTCTGGAAATACCCTTAAAGGCACGCCCAGATGTGTACCTCACCAATCCCCTGGGCAGTTTACAGCTCAAATGATAAAATTAAACCATCATACCCTCTACACATTCAACTCATCAGCTGAGGGTTTAAAGGTATTTGGGAGGGCTGGAGAGATAGATGGCTCTGGGCTTAAGCATATACTACTTTTCCAGAGGACCAGAGTTCAAGTCCTAGCACTCACAATCAACTGTAACTCCAGTCCCAGGGCGATCTGACTCCTCTGGTCTCTGGGTACACCTGCACTCACAGACACATACTTGTACTTAAGACAGTGATATCTTTTTGAAAGTATTTGAAGTCAGTGGTTGCCTATGTCTTCAACCCCTGCACTCAGTGACTAGGGTAAGAGGATCATGGGTTTGAGGCTACTCTGAGCTACATATCAAGCTCAAGTTCCAGACTTCCTCCAGGAACAAACAACAAACTTATTTAAAAGACAGCAGTTCTCAACCTCCCTAAGGCTGGGAGCCTTTAATACAGTTCCTTATGCTGTGGCGACTCTCAACCACAAAATTACTTTGTTGCTACTTCACAACTGTAATTTTGCTACTGCTACAAATCATAAATTAAATATCTGATACCTGTGACCCCTGTGAAAGCGTTGTTTGCCAACCCCACCTCCCCAAGGGTTGAGACCCATGGCGTGAGAACCGTTTGCCTGGAGTGATGGCTCAGTGGTTAAGAGCACTGCCTGCTCTTAAAGAGGACTCCGGTTTTAATCCGGTTTGACTTCCAGTTCCCACATGGCGACTCACAACCACCTGTAACTCCAGTTCCAAGGACCACCCACCTAAGAATGGCCCTTACTGGCCTCTGTGGACACCGGGCATGTACACAATGCTCACACATCTATAAAATCTACACATAAAATAAAAATAATAATCTTTTTAAAAAGCGATAGTAGTGTTACATTCCTTGCCATGCACTATGTAGTTAGGACTATTTATACAGCATTTATTTGTTAGATAACTTATAATATGAAAGTGACCTAAAGTATAGGGGACCACATAGGAAATGCAGAAATATTAAGCCGTTTTATTTTGAGGGCCTGAGCATCACCGGGTTTGGGTATGGGTGTGTGTCTCCTGGGATCAATGCGCTGAAAGCCCCAAGGGTAACTTTATATCCCCTTAGCTTTATTCCTCCAGAAAAAAAAAATCTAATATCCAAACCTTTCCAGGAGTCTGGCAAAGGTCTGAGGTCCTGGGAGCAAAAAAGATAATATGAATGACTCTGTGTTCAAAAAGAATCATTTCAGGGACCAGTGAGATGGCTCGGAGGGTAAGGTCATGGCTACCAAGCCTGACAACCTTGATTTGATCCTCAGGACCCACAGTGAAAATGGAAAACCAACTCACTGAATTGTCTATACACTGTGTGTTGCAAGAACACCCTGCCGGAAACCAAGCAATAAAAAAAATCTTTCTGGGCTGGAGAGATGGCTCGGCAGTTAAGAACCCTGACTATTCTTCCAGAGGTTCTGAGTTCAATTCCCAGTAACCACATGGTGGCTCCCAACCATCTGTAATGGGATCTGATGCCCTCTTCTGGTGTGTCCGAAGACAGTGGACAGTATAGTTATACATAAAATAAATAAAATAATTTTTTAAAAAATATCTCTGCTTCTGTATCAGCGACTTTTCTATCCCTGTGATCAAACACCATGAGCGAGGCAACTTATGGAAGGACTTATCTGGGCTTCTGTTCCAGAGGAACAGAGTCCATAACTATCATGGTGGGGAAACTATTGGGGAACTGAGGCGGCAGGCAAGAACAGGACCTGGAGGGGTAAGCTGAGAGCTCATATCTTAAAAAGCAGTCAGGAAGCAGAGAGGCCCCTGGGAATGGCATGAGTCCTTGATACCTCAAAGACCAGCCCCAAGTGATGTACTTCCTCCATAAGGCCACACTTTATAAGTCTTCATCTTGAGACCAAGTGTTCACATGCCTGGGACCATGGAGAACATTTCATTCAAAACATGACAGGCCCAGCTGGCGTCCAGCAGTATCCGGCGATCCAAACAAAGTAGCTCTCCTGACGAATTGCACGTCAGAAAGTTATAGAATGAGCCAAGAAGTTTGGCAGGAGAGCAGTGCGCAATTATAGACAGTTTAAAACTTTTAAGGATTTATGCTTGTGTGTGTGTGTGTGTGTGTGTGTGTGTGTGTGTGTGTGTGTGTGTGTGTGTTGGTACCAGAGGAAGCCAGAGAATGGTGCTTGGAGCTCGAGTTACAGGTGGTTTTAAGCTCCCTCACGAGGTGTTAGGAACTAAATCCAGGACCTCTGCAAGAGTAGCTAAGTACTCTTAGCCACTAAGCCATCTCTCCAGCCCTTGCAGACATTTTTATATGGCCTTTGTCTTCCTTTCTCTGCTTCTTTTCTTTCTATACTAGGGATTGAATCCCAAGGCCTCGTGCATGCGAAGGTCATGCCAGGCACACATTATTCTAAACTACACCAACGCTCCTACGTCTCCATTACAAATTCTTTCATTTGCCCTTCATTAAATCACAGAGGCTGGTAACATTTTCCTTCCTCTATGTGTGAAATAAAGTTCTGGGAGGTCAGGTGACTTGTCCAAGGCCATCCGGTCAACCCACCACAGAAAACAGGACCAGAATTAGGGGATTGTTCCCAGGTGAAAGAGGTCAGGGAGAGCCCGTATTCCTTGGGATCTCTCAAACAATCTGTCTGGCCATAAATAACAAAGAAGGGAGTATAGTTGAAAGGGTTCAGTATCAGGAAGAATCTATAAGTGCTTATTTAAATCTGGCACTGTGCCTGGACTATGAGGTAGGCGCTTACAAGAAGTTTGTACTTAGATCAGTGAGTTCTTTTTAAGATTTATTTATCTAAATATGAGTATCTTGCCTGTACGAGGCTATGTGTACAACACACAGTTAGGGGCCCTCAGAGACCAGAAGAGGGCATCAGATCCCCTGGGACTGGAGCTACAGATGGTCATGCACCGCCACGGCACTGCTGAACCCTGGTCTTACGCAAGAGCAGCAAATACTCTTAACCACTGAGCTATCTCTCCAGGCCCGTAGCACGTTGTTCACCTGGAGATGGTAGATGCTGCTTAACAATGCCTCACTGCTGTGGTGTGCCTTCCAGTAACATGGAGATGTCTTTGTGTTAGCACAGATTCGTTCTGTTATTGCTCTTGGGTTTCTGCTTCCTCTACCTGATGACAGAGTGGAAGTAAGGCCGTTGAGAAGGTGTGGACTAAAAGTGGACAGAAAGCATGTCTGCCAGGACCTTAGCTGCAGGGTAGTGCCCAAAAAACGGCCACTGACGTTGACCACTGTCAAGTTTCCATTTTCTTCAGAGCAGCACCCTCAGGTTCTCATCAAACCATGGTAACATCTGTTAAGTGTGGAATCGTTGCCTTCCTCTGAGAAATAAAGAGGTAGAGGGCCTCACACCGGGTGAGAGAGGCACCACAGGCCGAGAGACAGAAACGAAACAGCCAGAAGGCAGCATCAGAGGAGCCTGTAGATGTGGGGTATGGAGGAAGTAGACAAAGCGTGGGAAGGAGAGATGCTCACTGCGCCCAGGAAGCTCAGGTTGGGGGAGGATTGAGTTCCTGCAGACAAACAGGGCTTATATAGGGCTTATGGGGACTCGAAACTCCTGGAAGGCAGATTACATCAATATAAGTGTTTTCTGGGCAGACACACATATGCTTATAAACACCCTTGAAAGCTGGGGCAGGGAGGGCTCATCTAACTTTTCTTAAAGGCAGGAACTCTGGTCTGGAGAAATGGCTCAGAAGTTAAAAGCACTGGCTGTTCCTACAAATGTCCACAGTTCAGTACCCAGCACCCACCTGTCCCCTAGAAGCCATCTGCCAACTCCAGTTCTGGGAGCTCTGGCACCCCCTCTGGCCTTCCTTGGCATTGCACTCGTGTGGTGTATAGATACACATGAAAGCAGAACACCCACACACACACTTGGTGGCAGTGGGGCATGAACTTCCAAATGTCCTGACAACCGGAAGACTCACACACATGGATATCCAGAAGATACTGATGTCTTTAGCCCCCACCCTTGTGTGTCTGTGAAAGACGTGGACATGAATGACAGAATGTAGGGGGAAGTGAAACCACAGAGGTAACGAAAGTTCAACTAGGGGGAAATTATTTATGCAAGCCACATGCAAATGTGCACCAGCTACAGACACAGCCTGTGTGCGGCAGGGGTTCCAGACAGCTGAAAGGGAACCTGTGCTGAAGCCGCACAGATCTGGTTTAGGCTGGGAGGATTTCGCCCAGTTGACATTCAATTTTATAAGGAAGGGAATAAGTGTCTGAACCACCCCCAAACAGCCATGGTAATTAGCACATGCGAAACTGTCCTTGTATACATGGGTGGGGTCTGCCTTCTAGTGAAGGAAGTAAGACAACGGTGCATATTGGGTACAGCTACATCAGAATGGGTAACTAAGGGTTTCTGCAACAGCCACGAATTGCTAATCCTGTAAACATTCAGTGACACTAGTGAAGACTGGCCAGAGAGGAGCCACTGTTTTGATTCAGCCTGCAGTGACTTTGCATTGTCAAACGATCTACTTTACCCCAAAATGCATTGCTGTCCCCTAGGTCACTTTCACTTTCACAGTCTGTTTTGTTTCTACAGGATACTTTTTATTTTCTGAGACAGAATCTCATGTAGCCCAGGCTAGCCTCAGCCCCTCGATATTGCCAAGGCTATCCTTGAATGACCTTGTACTTTTTTTGTAAACGGTTTTATTTATGATGATGAGTGATGTGCTTGTGGTGGGGGGGTGGTAAACCAAAACCAAGAGAATTCATAAATATAGGAAAGTTAATAGGCATATAGTAGGTCCCCCAAAAAATGTTCCTTTGTGGGTCGGTGTGTAGCTCGGTGGCAGAGTCTGAGGCCCTGGATTTAATCCGTAGCAGTGCACACACACTGCTTGCATCCTTTAAACATCTGCTCACTTAATTGGTCCATTTTGATGAGATTTCATGTTATGGTGGTTCACATGACAACAGCACCGATAGGCCCATGTATTTGAATACTTGGTCCCCAGTTGGTGGAACTGCTCTCAAGGATCAGGAGGTGTGGCCTTGTTTCAGGAGGAGTGTCACTATGGGTTAGCCTTTGTGGTTTCAAGAATCCCACACCGTTCCCAGTTAGCTTGCTCTTCCTTGTGCCTGTGGATCAATATGTAAGCTCTTAGCTGCTACACAAAGGTCATGCCTATCTACCTGCTGCCATGTTCCTCATGGCTCATTCTCTTAAAACTGTGACTCCAATAAACTCTTCTGTAAGTCATGGTGTCTCATCTCAGCAAGAGAAAATTAACAAAGATGCTGTGTCCATAGAAACAGACTTTTGTTTCCTTTTTTCTTCCTTCCTTCCCTTCCTCTTTCCTTCCTTCCCTTTCTTCCTTCTTTCCTTCCCTCCTTCCTTCCTCTCTCCCTCCCTCCCTCTCCCCCTCCCTTTCTTCCTTCCTTCCTTCCCTTTTGATTTTTAGGACACTATATAGCCCTGGCCGTCCTGTATATTACCATGTAGACTACGCAGACCTCAAACTCAGATCTGCCCGTCTCTGCCTCCCAAGGTGCTGGATTTAAAGGCATGCACCATTATGCCTGGCTAACTTACTTTCTTTTTAGTAACAACAACAAAAAATCCTAGATTATAATTGGTATTAAAAGAGATCAAGCTTAAAGCTTAAAATGAAGAAAGGACGTATTATTTGATAGCTATGCACAGTAGCACACACCTGTAATCTCAGCATCTGGAGAACTGGGGCGGGAAGATCGCCTGTAGAGTCTCTGATCAGTCTGGGTTGTGTGGTAAGAGGCCAGCCCAGACTATGGTGTGAGACCTTGTCTTAAAAGAAGCCAAACATGAACTAGGTATGGTGGTGCTCACCTCGAATCCCAACACACAGGAAGCGACAGGGTGGATGGATCTCTGTAAGTTCACGTCCTGCCTGGTGCACTTAGTGAGTTCCAGGACAGCCAGGGCTACACAGGAAAAACTCTGTCTCAAAAACCCAAATGGAGGAGGAGGAGGAGGAGGAAAAGAAGGAGGAGAAGAAACTGAAGCAGCAAGACTCAAAAATAAGGGGCTGGGGATTTAGCTCAGCGGTAGAGTGCTTGCCTAGCAAGCGCAAGGCCCTGGGTTCGGTCCCCAGCTCCGAAAAAAAAGAAAAAGAAAAAAAAAAGACTCAAAAAAAAGACGTAGTACTTAGTGATGATTCTCTGTGTTCCTAGTAAAGCACTAGTGAGGGAAAAAAAAGAGCACAACCAAAGAGCAAAGGTCAAAGGTCAACTCAAAGAAGCTGAGGGGTCACCAGAAGATTTCTCAAGCGGAGTTTCTCAAGCGCCTTGAAAAACAGAAGGTGTAACAGCATTAAGATGACGTTTCTGTTCCTTAAAAACAGAAGATGTGGCCAAGGATGATGGTACACACCTTTAATCTCAATACTGGGGAAGCAGAGACAGCTCTGTGGTGGGCCAGCCTGGACTACATGGTAAGTTCTAAGTCAGCCAGCACAGAAAAGTAAGACTGTTTCATGAGAAAAACAAAACAAAACAAAACAAAAAATTAGTGGATGCAACTGGCATGGTAAAGATGTCTTCTCTTCCCAGGTACAGTAGCACACACCTTTAATCTGAGCAGTAGAGAGGCAGAGGTAGCAGACCCCTGTGAGTTCAAGTCCAGCCAGGGCTACAGCAAGGGCTACAAAGCTAGATCCGTGGGGAAGAGCATCAGCTGCTCTTCCAGAGGGTCCAGGTTTAGTTCCCAGTGCCTACATTGGTGGCTCACAACCGTCTGTAACTCCAGTTCTGTGGTATCAAACACCTTCTCTGTGTTCCCACGGGTGCTGCGTATGTGTGGTGCACAGGCATACGTGCAGGAGTAGATAGTCGTACCATAAATGAAGCAAAAGAAAAACAACAGCAGCAACAACAATTTAAAAAGCCAAAATGATGGGGCTAGAGAGATGGCAGTGATTAGGAGCGCTCGTTCTTGCAGAGGGCTCAGGTTAGGTAGTACTCATGTAGTGGTTTGCAACCATCCACAGTTCCAGTGCCAGAGGATCCAAAGCCCTATTCTGACTTCCGGGACACTGCATGCCTGTAGTGCACAGACATACATGCAGGCAAAACACATACAAAATAATAAAATTTAAAAAGCAAACAGTGGGGCTAGGGATTTAGCTCAGTGGTAGAGCGCTTATCTAGGAAGCGCAAGGCCCTGGGTTCGGTCCCCAGCTCCGAAAAAAAAGAACCAAAAAAAAAAAAAAAAAAAAAAAAAAGCAAACAGTAACAACAGCCAAAATTACTCTCACCATCATTAAGGCTAGGCAGGGTATGGTAGTTTGTGTCTTTAATCCCAGCATTGGGAGACAGATGTAGGATTGCCCTAGGTTCAAGGCTAGCCTGGGCTATATACTCATTTACAGCACAACCTGGCTATAGAATGAGACCTACCTCAAAACCAAGTAAAACACAAAGTGGCTGATGGCTGAGAGAAATATGTACTAAAAAACCTTGCTAAATCAATCCCACACCTCCCAGACTTCTCTACCCCGTTAGCTACCTCAGACCAAGCGCCTGAGTTTGTTACATTTTCACAATTTACTACTTGTTGAGTCTCTTTATAATGTTTCCCGTGCCATGTAAAAGTTGCACTAAAGAAATGTATTTGTTTTTCTTTTTGTTGATTTCTCTTATGTCAGTTTAACTCTTGGGCTCAATTGAAAAGCTCTAAAAGGCTAAAGATAAAAGTTTGTTTCCGGGGCTGGGGATTTAACTCAGCGGTAGAGCACTTGCCTAGCAAGCACAAGACCGTGGGTTCGATCCCCAGCTCCGAAAAAAAGAAAAGAAAAAAAAATTTGTTTCCTTCACAGAAGAAATTCCACCCAGAATACATTACCGGGATCACACCTTGAGAAGACAGCCATGGGGACCAATATACCAAGAGCTCAGAACGCCCTCTTCCCCAGGTATCTTTTCTTAGAATATACTGTGCCTCGGCAAGATAGAAGGAAACCAGGGGGAAAGACATTGGGTCTATGAAAGGGTGGTTTTTTTAAATGAGCTAAGCCATTAAAGGGAAGCCCTGGCTGACAGCTGTGTAGCAGACATGGACAGCAGGCGCCAGAGGCATAGGAGGAAGTTGCTTTGGGAGGAAAGCAGAGAATTTTTAATTTTTATACTAACTTTCAGCATTTAGACTAACAGAAGGAGACCAGCACCTGGGAGGTGACTCAGTGGGTAAAGGAACTTGTCACCGCATGTGAGATCAATCCCCAGGACCCTCGTGGGAGAAAACACCAACTTCCCACACGTTCTCCACTAACCGCCGCCACATGCACTGCACACATTTGCACCCCACACATGGAGTAATAAATGTAAAATTAAAGAAAGACATCAAGACTGTGAAAGGAAAAAGGCAGGAAGATAATTAGAAAGCCGTATGTCCACTTTAGATGATTTAATCTGTATGCAACAATGGGATTAAGGAACAAGAAATGGGGGCTGGGGATGTGGCTGGGGAGGGACTGCCTAGTTGGCGTGAAGCCCTGGGTCCAATCCCTAAATGTGATAATTTATACCTAGAATCCCAGCGATCTTTAGACGGGAGCAGGAAGATTAGAAGCTGAGATTGTCCTTGGCTACACATTGAATCCAAGGCCAACCTGAGGTACAAAAACCCTGTATGAAAAACAAACAGACAAACGGGTGCTGGAGCCATGGCTCTGTGGTTAAGAGCACTGGCTTCTCTTCCAGAGGACTCAGGTTCAATTCCCAGCACTCAGGTGGTAGCCTACAGACATTTCTAACCTCAGTTCTAGAGGATCCAATGTCCTCTTCCGGTCCCCACAGGCCCCAGGCATATACATGGTACACAGATGTATATGCAAGAAAAGCATACATATTCCTAAGATTTTAAAAATTTTTAGTAGAAAGAAATGTACTATATGACATACTAAGTTTCTATAGGCAGGCAGGGAAGCTGACTGGTTAATTAAGTGGCTCTGACATTTCATCAAATGCTTGGCTTTTCTTCTATCTCTGTCTCGTTTATTCAAAGACCAGCTCTCCTCATAATAGCAAATTTCCCACTGTTCCCTCGGTGCTTATATATAACATGACAGAATCCCGAAGAAGACACCGTGTTTCTCTCAAAGATAGGAAACCCCTGAATTCCCCCACAGACATCCCATCCTGCCCCTGACTAACACTGAGGCCTTGGCATGTCTAAAAGCATTGCTGGAAACAGGAACAGAATCATACAACAGACGTGGTTCATTACACACTTCTCTTTCTCTTACTGTGATAAACGTCCAGGCTTACACATGACCAACAGGACAGAGCAGCCCTTGCCAGCCTCCCTTAGTTATGGTCACATGACTACGTTCTGACTAGTAGGACATGCCTGAATAGGCTGTAAGCAGTTGATCCTTGAACATTTCTGTGCTCTCTGCTGCCTTGCTTGCTCGTGGGCAGCATGAAGGTCTTGCGGGTATAGGCCAGTGTCAGTCACTCCCCCAGATGACAGAGTCCAAAGCAGAAGGAACCCAGAAGCCAAAGCTTTCTCATCAAGAAATTAATTTACTGGGGCTGGAGAGATGGCTCAGTGGTTAAGAGCACTGACTGCTCTTCCAGAGGTCCTGAGTTCAATTCCCAGAAACCACATGGTGGCTCACAACCATCTATAAAGGACTTTGATGCTCTCTCCTGGCATACAGGGGTACATGCACACAGAGCATGCATGCCTTAAATCAACCAATCAATCAATAAATAAATAAAATTTAAAAAAAGAAAAAAAAAGAAATTAATTTACCAGGTAGTGTTGGCACATGCCTTTAGTTCCAGCATTTGGGGGGCAGAAGCCTGGTCTACAAAGCAAGTTTTAGGATAGCCAGGGCTACATAGAAAATCCTTGTCTGAAGAAACAAAAAGGAAGAGGAGGAAGAGGGGGAAGAGGAAAAGAAAAGGGGAGGAGGAGGAGGGGAAGGAGGAAGAGTAGGAGGGGAGAAGAAGAGGAGAGGGGAGGAGGAGAATAAGAATAAGAATAAGAATAAGAATAAGAATAAGAAGAAGAAGAAGAAGAAGAAGAAGAAGAAGAAGAAGAAGAAGAAGAAGAAGAAGAAGAAGTTGATTATTTCCTAGTTTGAAATTCTAGGGTTGGGGATTTAGCTCAGTGGTAGAGCGCTTGCCTAGCATGCACAAGGCCCTGGGTTCGGTCCCCAGTTCCAAAAGAAAAGAAAAGAAAAAAAAAGAAATTCTAATCTTTTTCAGTCATTATTAATGCAGTACGCACTAATTACTGAGATGGCCAAGCTTCATGTAATTAAAGGTTCTCAACAAGGTTCCTACACTGCAGTATCCACAGTCTGTATCACCCAAGTGCGTGTTGGACACACAAATCCTCCAACTTAACAACATATTTACCACGTTGGACTGAGAGTGTAGCCCCAAAACCCACATTTTCAACAGCCTTCCAGTCATTCTGTTGTACCCTGAGTTTAAAGAGCTGATTATTCGCAGGGCCCAGGGGTGAGCTTGCTGCTACTACTCTGCTAAGTGGACACACTATGAAACTGTCTGCTGAATTACTATCTATCTCTATACCACAGGTTCTGCTAAGTAGACACACTATGAAACTGTCTGCTGAATTACTATCTATCTCTATACCACAGGTTCTGCTAAGTAGACACACTATGAAACTGTCTGCTGAATTACTATCTCTATACCACAGGTTCGTGCGGCTCTCAGACTGCATCAGGGTTTTGGTTTTGTGTTTGTTTTTTATGCAGTGGGCAGCCATTGACACAGAAACTCACAGCTAGTCAAGGTATGACAAAGCGTCAGCAGTCACAATGTGACTTCTATATCAACAAACCACTGAAGCCTTGGGAACCAGTGCAGAAGAGGGGACGGAGGGACTGTAAGAGTCAGAGGCCATGGAGGACCAGAGAGAAACTGTGTCCTCTCTGAGCATGACAAGGTCACGGCACTTGTGAACTCATGGTAGCTGTGGGAGCACAAGACCAGCACAGGAGCAAGACTACCAGCATTCTACCATGGAGGGAGGAGGGGCTTGTGGACTCCTCCCCTAACTGAGGAGCTGTTCAGAGTTAATGGTTTGTGTGGAAAAGAGTCTTCTTTAAAGGTGTGGGTCCTGATAGGCTGACCATGCTCCAGTAGATGGCTCTATACCCATGAGTGTTCAGGCAGCACAAATCAGGGTTTTTGTTTAGTTGATGGGTTTGTTTTTTGTTGTTGTTGTTGTTGTTTTTTTCCTTTAGAAAAGGACACTAGGTATGTTGGCACATGCTTCAATCCCAGGACTCTGGGAGGCAGAGGCAAGTGGATCTCTATGCGTTAGAGACCAGCATGGTCTATATGGTGAGTTCCAGGCCAGCAAAAGCTATATAACAAAACCCTGTCTCAAACAAACAAACAAGAATGAGGTCAAGAAGTTGGGGATTTAGCTCAGTGGTAGAGTGCTTGCCTAGGAAGCGCAAGGCCCTGGGTTCGGTCCCCAGCTCTGAAAAAAAAAAAAAAAAAAAAAAAAAGAAGTTGGGGAGAAGAGAGGTTGGGGTGTGTCTAAAAGGAGTTAAGGGACAGAGTGCAGGGTGAGTATGATCTAAATACGTTGTATAAATTCTACATTTAAACATATATAATATACATGCACACCAATTAACCAACATGGTAGCACATAGCTTTAATCCCAGCACTCAGGAGGGGGAAGCAAGGAGATCTCTGTGAATTCAAGGCCAGCCTGGTCTGCATATCAAATTCTAGGACAGCCAGGGCTACATGGAAAGTCCCCATCTCAAATAAACTGAACAAACAAGGTACCAATTATTCCACGATAGGTTCTTTCTTGCTTGCTAAGAATGTAATGGGCTCCCTCTGAAATTTATAGCCATGTGGAAAATATGGGGTTATGTTAGGACAAAACGGATGGAGACTGGGTGGGCTGCCCCAGTTACAGCCACTGCAGTCCATGTATTAACCTTCTAGAACCAACATAGAGGTGTATGTTTACTCGTAGTTTCAGTAAACAACTTAGAGGTGATGACCATCAATAAAATTATGGTCAGCAGCCTGGTAACAGCCATAAAAGGGAGAGAAGGGGATGGGATGGAAAGACATTGGTCAAAGGAAACCATGGGAGTCAGGGGAATCTCTGTTTCTCCTCTGTCTGTCTCTCTGTCTCTGTCTCTGTCTGTCTCTCTCCCTCTATCTCTCTGTCTCTCCTCTCTCTGTTTCTGTCTCTGTCTCTCCTCTCTTTGTCTCTGTCTTGCCCTCTGTCTCTGTCTCTCTCTGCCTCCCTCTCTGTCTCTCTGTTTCGCCTCTCTCTTTGTCTCTGTCTCTCCTTTCTCTGTCTCTGTCCCTCTTCCTCTGTCTATCTCTCTGTCTCTCCTCTCTCTGTCTCACTCTCTCTCCTCTCTCTGTTTCTGTCTATCTCTGTCTCTCCTCTTTCTGTCTCTCTCCCTTTGTCTCTCTGTCTCCCTCTGTGTCTCTGTCTCTCTCTGTCTCTCTCTCTGTCTCTCTCTCTGTCTCTGTCTCTGTCTCTGTCTCTGTCTCTCTCTCTCTCTCTCTCTCTCTCTCTCTGAAAGCTGCAAACATAAGCCCGCTAAAATAAATGGACAGTAGATGGGTAAACAGGAGGAGGGGCAAACAGGCTCACTGACCAGGGGCATTAGAGCCTGAATATTCAGTTGCCTAGCGTAGTGTTTTGAATAGGAATGGCCCTCCTGTGCTCTTGTGCTTGAATACTTGCTCTCCAGTTGGTAGAACTGTTTGGTAAGGATTAGGAAGTGAGGACTTGTTATAGTATGTCTCTGGGGTTGGGCTTTGAGATTTCAGAAGTCTTTGCCACATGCACTATCTCTCTTTCCCCCTCCTTCCCTCCCTCCCTCCTTTCTACCCCCTTATCCTTCCCCTCCTCCCCCTTTCCTTTATGGTTGTGTCTCAGGATGTAAGCTCTAGCCACTGCTCCAGTGCCATGCTTGCCTGATTGCTGCCATGCTCCCTGTCATGATGAGTCTCTGAAACTAACACAAGTTAAATATTTCCTTTCATAAGTTGCTGTGGCCATGGTGTTTTGTCTTGTCAATAGAGAAGTAACTTGGGCACTCAGTAACAGCCACAAGCTTGTGTGTATTCTTCACAGGGAGATGAGGAGGTACACAAACTCTTAGAGGAGGAGGAGGAGGAAGAGGAGGAGGGGGAAGAAGGGGGGAGGAGGAGGATGAAGAGGAAGAAGAAGAGGAGGAGAAGGAGGAAGAGAAGGAAGAAGAGGAGGAGGAGGAAGAGGAAGAGGAGGAGGGGAAAGTGACTGGGGAGATGGACCACAGCTTAGGGAAAAGTTCATTGCACTCTGTCAGGGCACCAATGCAAGCCTTCTCTCCCGACACAATGAGCCAGCTCTCCCAGCTGGTGTGATTACCTGGGGAAATGACATGAGTAAGAAGGGACCTCTTGGAAAAGCCGTCCTTCAGACATATGTCAGAACCTCCTTTCCTTCTGTTTGATATCAAAGAGACATTTGGTGTAGTATCTGCGTCTGAACTCCAGCAGTACAACCTTCAAATAGACAGGAGGAATGCGTTTAAGTTTAGGACCCAGTGTGGTAACTGCAACTAACAGTAATAAAGCATTGCTGAGAGAGTAAATTACAGAAATCTACAATGTATATGTGTGTATGCACACACATACACACACACACATGCACACATATGCACACACACATGCACACATATGCACACACATATGCACACATGCACATGCACACACATGCACACACATGCACACATATGCACACATGCGCACACACATGCACACATATGCACACACATGCTCATGCACACAGACATACATACACACATGCATACATATGCACACACACGCGTACACCCTAGTTTGGCTTAACCATTCTACATTATTTATATCTATCAACACATCACAATGTACCCCTGCAAATATATGTAACCATAATTCACCAATAGAAAGTGAATTTTGGAGGCTGAAGAGGTGACTCAGTGGTTAAAAACTAGTAGTTCTTCTAGAGGAACTGAGTTCAATTCCCAGCACCCACATTGGGTAGCCTGTAACTCCAGATCCAGGGTTCGACATCTTTGGCCTCCATGGGCACCCACATTCATATGCATAAACACACTCTAGAAATAAAAATAACTTTTAAGTGCGTTTTCTATTGTTGCTTTGTTTTTCAAAAGAGGGGTTCTCTGTGTAACCCTGGCTATGCTGGAACTTGCTCTATAGACAAGGCTGGTCTCAAACTCACAGAAATCTGTCTCCAGTGCTAGGGTTTGCCAACCCTGATGAGGAAAAATGAAAATTTTAAAGTAAAAGGAAGTGCTGGAGAATGGAGGTGGTTCTGTGGTCAACATAATAAGAAATGAAGCCCTTGATTGAAAATTTCAAATGCAACCGAAACTCAAAATGAGAACAAGTGTTAGCAGAAGGGCTGAGCACACTTGAACTAAATTTTAATTATACTTATCTATTTATTGTGTGTGTATCTTGGGGTCTGGGCACTATGGACATGTGAGGGTCAGAGGGCAACTTGGGTCTGTGTTCTCCTACTACATGGACCCTGGGGATTGAACCCAGGTCTGCAGGCTTGGCAGTATGTATCACCCGTGTTAGCACATTGGGGGTGGGTGGGGGGGGGACTAAAAAACAGGCAGTTAGAATAGTAGCCCTAGAAGCATCTAGAGACAGAGTGGAGACTGCTCGTTTTCATTGCTGGTTTCCTGACCGACTTTTTGTTTAACCTAGGGCATGCATCCCTTTGGCTGCTGTCCACACGTCCTGGACCACAGTCGACAGTCTATTGTAACTGTACTTCAGCTCCAGATTAAGCCTAACAAGGAAAAGTAAAACAACGAATGGAAAGTAAGGGCAGTCAGAGGCAGCAGATGCGTAGCAGACAGGTCAGGTGCTCACATCTCCACAGAGGAGATCAGAGCCTAACTGGGAGTGGGACAAGAGAGGTAACTCATCAAACTGGAGGCTTCCAGCTTCCAGCAGAGATAGAAGAGGGGAGAACTTGCATGCAGGAGCCGCCGACTGAGTCTGTCCACTGCAGGCGAATCATATCACGAGATAAACAGCAGTGGGAAATGGCTGCCTTTTAGCTGTTCTCAGGGCTGCAGCATTAGCTGTTCTTCCCGACTGTCAGAGTTAGGGGGATGACCTGCCCCAGAATAGGGAATTTTGGGGGGCTCAGTGGGTCAAGTCAGTTGTGCCGAGCCTGACAGCCGAGCTCCATTCCCAGAATGGACCCAGCTCCATCCAGTCATCCTCTCTGATTTCTACATAGATGCTTGTAGCCCAAGTTCACCCAAGTGCACTTCTCTCCCAGACGCCCCCTCATAGACAAATAAACGAGTGTTTTTATAAGTTTTTGAAGGGGCTGCACGTGAAATATGACAGAAAATTTGCTGTCAAATGGCTTCAAATTAAACCATCAGAGAGGCTGTGCACCGTGGGATGTGTGTGTGTGTGTGCGTGTGCGTGTGTGTGAATCTTCCCATGTCCTGCTTTGTCCAGCAGAAGCCGCCGCAATGTTTTCAGAGCCTCTGGCAGCCCAGTCTCTGGAAACAGCTTTGGGAGTGAATGGTGAGGGACTTCTGACAAAGGACCCTCGTTCATTGGCGTAATCCCCCCGGAAAGCTGTGCAGCAATGCACGTGACCAAGCAATGGGAACCAGCTGGGAGCAGCCTGTTGGCAGCCTTGTGACTGCCACCCTTTGTAGGCGGCCTCCGTCAGCCTCTTTCTCATTCGGGCAGAGAGCATAGAGCCTCGGGGTAATGGATGCTGTCAGACGGAGGGAGAGAGAATCCACCTCTCAGCTCTGACCCTACAGGTGAACACTCCCATCCTTGAACTCATATTCCAACCCCCCCTTGGCCCCAGCTCTTGTTCAGACAGCCACGGGGACAGTTAAACTGTAGTTCTTTTTATTCAGCTCGTTTGCTCCCTCTTATCACACCGCCACTGTCGGTTTTTAAGACGTCCTTTGTGCCCCAGAGTAGATGTCAGGATCGCTGCATTCAGTGCCTAATAATCATGGTGGGAGATGGGTGGGGTTGAAGTGTTTGGGAAGCAGCGTGGCTTAGGACGGTGCTTTCACAGGTTGCTTCTAGTGGAGTCCTGGGGTGCTGCAGGGACATGTTTTGGAGGAGCTCTGGGGAGTGGCACATCACACGCTCTGCTAGACAGTTAGGCTCCACTACATAGTTATGTCTGAGAGGGAGGAATATTTAGTAATTCCTTGAAAACAATTGGCACACTTAGGAGGTTAACCCGGGCTTGATAATGGTCCTCGTTTGACTGACAGGAGCAAATCAAGTGACTTCTTGACTCGGTTTCTCGGGTAGTAACACAGAAGAAACTGGGATCTTCATCATCTTTTCCACAAAACTAACTGTAAAGCTTCCGTCTTTACAAGATGTGAGCAAGACAACCCATCCGCCCTTGGGCTTGCTCCTTTCTGTGTTCCTCGTTCCTTTCCTGTCTCTGAAGCCAACCTCTGCTGGTCAGCTCATTAAAGCACTCCTCTTATCCTGCCACAGGGGAAGCTTTGCCCAACTCAGGGATCGAAAACAAGAGTCAGCTGAGGAATTTAAACTACAGTTTTGTAATTTTAAAAAACTTTTTGAAAGCCAGGCATCATGGTAGTATACAACTTTGATTCCTGCACTCAGGAGGCAGAGGCAGGAGGATCTCTGTAAGTTCCAGGACAGCCAGAGTACATAAAGAGACACTGTCTCGATAAACAAAAATATTTTTCTTTTATGTGTATAAAGCATTGGCCTAATGTAGGTACATGCACTGTGTGTGTGCCTAATGCCCTCAGAGGCCAAAAGAGGGCATTGGACCTCATGATTAGAATTACAAATGGCTGTGAGCTGCCCTGTGGGGCCTGGGAGCTGAACCCAGGTTCTCTACAAGAACAGCGATATAGCCATCGCCCCAGCCCCTAGGTTTGTTTGCTTTTAGTAATGTTTCCATTTCTTGCCACTAATTCAAGCTTATTTCAAAGCAGACGTTTGACCCATTCACAGTTCACTGTTACTAGGGCCAATTGCTATCTCAATCTGGTTGAGTAAATTACCTTAGATAAAAAGTCATACTCTGCCCCTTAGACTCTCTACCTCTTCCTTGTTCCGGGAGAAAGGGCTGGACTTACTGAGTCCTGGCCAGGCCTGTGAAGAGTCAGTGTCTCAGGTCTCCTCTGGCCTTTTCCAACCTCAGAGCTGCCCCATGTCAGCTTGGCTACTGCGTCGTGTCCTGTGGGTGAAGCTGGTCTGTGAAGTAATTCAAGGCTTGGTCGGTGCCTTGGTCTGGCACCTTCAGTTCCTTTGAACCCATGCCACAGCCTTTGTGCAGCAGGCCCACCCAGGTCTCCTCTCAGTCTCTTACTCTTGTTTCCTTGGGACCCACAAGACTTCTGTTCTCAAGGCAGTCACCACTGAGTCTTCTCCAGTCTATGAGACCGGGCCCTGTGACTTTGGGAAATGAAACTGTCTGCCTTGACCATGCTCTGTAACCTCATCTCAACCCAGAAAGAAAGGTTGGGACTGGCTCATTGGTAGCCCCTCTCTTCCTTCCAATCTTCCTTCTATCTTCAACAACCCTAGGTAGAAGGCTCAGGCTTCTTCCTGTCTGAAAGGTTATTTTCCTTCATGGTATCCTCCCTCTTCTGGAGGAGATTGTTGTCCTTACCCTGGGATAAAAAGACCAGGAAACAGAAATCAGCTTATCAACAGGAAAAAAAAAATAGGTATATTTCAAAGTCATTGTATCTCTTATAAGAAAGGTGTGTGTAGGACCAGAGTGATTTGCCTCTGTTCGGCCAAGTCCAGGGTCTGGAGGAAGAGGTTAGCTACAGAGAAGGTAGGTGGCAAGGAGCCTGGAGGTACAGCACTGGATACTCTTGGAGCTGGGTACTAAGATGCTTGCTGGCTCAAGAAAGCTGGCACCTGCTGTGCTGCAGGACTGCTCTTGTCCTTGCTCCTGTGTGTGCGGGAGCACCAGGTAGTCCTGCTGATAGAGAGTCCTCCCTCCCCTCCTAACCCCACAGCCCCCAATCCAGACAGGAGAGACAGCCTCGTCCTCCCATGTGTGGTTCCTAGCGTTCAGCAGAGGATGTGGTTTGTCAAAGATTCGCTGGGGATGTCTGTGTGGATTGAATGAACTAATTCTGGCCTTTATTGTTCACTTGATCTTTGAAAAAGACTGTTTTCCTCCACAAAATATGTCTGACTGTAAATAAAATAAACAGGTACCCAGATGCTGATCAAGGCTGTGACTATGCTAAGCAACTGCCCTTCACTCAGCTTTAACCTTGGTAAAGAAACACAAAACTTAAGGCTCGAAAGAGGTAGGACCCTCCTTCTCCACAAAGTTTCAATGAAGCTGAATCCAAAGTTATTCTGAAGTCCAGACTCTCCTCCTTTTGTGTTGTTGTCTAGGGTGGGGTCCTAGACAAGTGGTAGAAGCTAGTTGACCTCCACATTCGAGTCCATGCTAAGCAAATCTGTCCTTACATCACTTGGAAGTCACCCACTTCATTTCCACTCACCACTGGCTTCAACAATCACACGAATGCACCGGTCTGCAAGGCAAGGAGAAGGAAGAGGCCCTGGCTGGGGAGATGGCTCAGTCGGTTGTCGTATTTGATCCCCAGAACCCCCATAAAATGTCAAGACCGACACAGGAAGATGATCCCTGGAACGTTCTTGCCAGTCAGCCTAGTTCATTTGGTGGGCTCTGGATTTGGGGAGAAATCCTGAGAAGCAAGGAGGAGCAGCTGCAGAGGTGGCGCGGGTGCCTCCGTGGCTCTCACGAAGACTAGAGAGAGCAGTGAGCAGGCCTCCCACATCAGCGTGTACTGTCAGCCCCAGAGGATCTCTTGCCCTCTTCTGGTCTCCATCTGTGTTATACAGTGTAAACACTGTACACTCTCACAGATGCTATGTACATCTCACGCACACATACATACATACATACATGAACACGTAATGAGTTCTTTTGAGACAGTGTTGCCCTGTGTGGCCCTGGCTGTCCTACAACTTGCTCTGTAAACCAGGCTGGCCTTAAACCCAGAGATCTGCCTGCATCTGCCTCCCAAGTACTGGAATTAAAGGTTTGAGCCACCACCACCTGGCAAAATATCTTTTTAAAGTGTTTATTTTATGTATGTGAGTACACTTAGCTGTCTTCAGACACAGCAGAAGAGGGGATCAGATCCCATTACAGATGGCTGTGAGCCACCATGTGGTTGCTGGGAATTGAACTCAGGACCTCTGGAAGAGCAGTCAGTGTTCTTCATCATTGAGCCATCTCTCCAGCCCAAAATATTTTTTAAAAAATCAAAAAATAAGGGTAAGGAGTAATTAAGGAAGGCATCTGATGTTGACTCTGGCCTACACACACACACGCTACACACACACACACACACACACACACACACACACACAGAGGCAGGTACACATACACTATACCCTCACAGACACAAAGACAAATACACTACACATATTGGTTTTGGGGTTTTTGGCAGTGTCCATGTGCGAGAGGAAGAGAAAAAAAAGCATGTGGAGGGTCAAGAACTCTAACACAGGGATTGGGGATTTAGCTCAGTGGTAGAGCACTTGCCTAGCAAGCACAAGGCCCTGGGTTCGGTCCCCAGTTCCAAAAAAAAGAAAAAAAAAAAAAAAAAAAAGAACTCTAACACAAACTTCCAACCAGCTACTGCAACATTAGAGTCAAACTCCAATGAGTGGAGGAGAGGCTTCTTCCTCATCCGTGGTCTTCACGAGATGTCTGAAGGATGGTGTCCTCCCACTCCTCCCCACCTAAAAGAGTGATGGCCCAGGAGCATATTCACAAGAGTACTTTCAGAGGAAAGTGAGCACGGTAGGAAAAGGCAGTCGCCGCTCTGCCACGGTTGTGAGATACCTTGTGAGCTAGATTTAGTCATTTCATCCTAGCCATTGCCAAGTGTGTTGGCCCCGACTCGGCCGAGCGTTCTCTGGGTCCACTGTCCTCTGCGGCACTTGTGTTAAAAGAGGTTGCTTGCAACAGGTACATCCGAAATGGTGTTGGGATCCTGCTGTCCTGCAGCTCAACCTGAGGCTTCATGGTGTGGCTTTAGGAGATAGCTTTATGGGGTTGGGGATTTGGCTCAGTGGCAGAGCGCTTGCCTAGGAAGCGCAAGGCCCTGGGTTCGGTCCCCAGCTCCGGAAAAAAAAAAAAGAACCAAAAAAAAAAAAAAAAGGAGATAGCTTTATTATTCTTCAGATTTTGTGAGCCAGAGTATGTCTACAGAGCCCTGGCTGTCCAGGAACTCACTATGCAGACCAGGCAAGCCTCAGACTCAGAGGTCTATCTGCCTCTGCCTCCCGAGTACTGGGATTAAAGGTGTGTGCTTATCCACACCTTTGTCTAGCTCAGTCTATTCCTTTTATTAAACGAGATCCCTGCAGTGGGTCTTGTCTGATAAAGTTCCTGAAGGCTTAGGTTCTTACTGGCTGGGGAAAGCCCCACATTACCTGGTTCTAAAGCAGAGGTTCTCAACATATGAATGGGTAGTAACTCCTTTGATAAACCTCTATCTCCAAAAATATTTACAATTTGTAACAGCAGCAAATTTATAATTACGAAGTAGCAACAATACAGCAGGAATTGTATTAAAGGGTCGCAGCATTAGGGGGGTTGAGAACCGCTCTTCTAACTGGTGCTCTCTAATGGTCTCATATAGCAGTAGCCTTAGGTTGGGAGACATCTCTAGTTAGCTTCCTTGGTAAAAGGACACTGAGCCAGGCTTTACATCGGAAGATTTGCATCTCGTTGCCCTGGTTCCTGCCTAGGTATGGTCTCATAGGACTCTGACAAAAGCAGCAAGAAGCAGTAATCCATATAAACACTGATCTGGGCCAGGAGCTGGGTGTGAGCTGTCTTCTGAGTACTGTGGGACATAATGTCTAAAATGAGTGTAGCTGCTGCTTTCTTTTAAGCAGTGTTGGTGTGGTTCATCTTTCCCCATCCCCTTTCCTTCTGGGGAGGACATTTGTTATTTGTTTTGTCTGAGATAGGGTCTTACCTTGCAGCCCTGGCTAGCCTGGAACTTGCTATGTAGACCAGGATGGCCTTGAACTTTGCCTGCCTCTGACCACTTAATGACCACCACCCCTGGTTTCTTCCTCCTATCTCTCAAACATTGCTTAAGTGAGTGTCCCCTCTGTTCCTAGCTCCCTGAAGAGTGATTGACCAGCCGACTAGATTTTAACTCTGTTGTTTCAAGAAATTAGAATGCTCTGTTTCTACCTAGGTCAGAGAAATACTTCTCCATACAGGCCTCCCAGGAGGTGATGGTGGCACACGCCTTTAAGCCCGGCACTCAGGGTGGGGGAGGAGGAGGTGGGCAGGAGGATCTTTGAGTTCGAGGCCAGCCTAGTCTACAAAGCAAGTTCCAGGACATCAGGGACAACAAGGAGAAACCCAGTCTTAAAAAACCCAAAAAGCAGTCACTTAGTAAAACACTCTTAGACTGTCATCTATGTGGCCTGGGTTTGAACAGACTTGCTGCTGTGTGGCACAGGGGTGGATGCCTTGGAAAAGCTGAGGTAGTGAGGACTAAGAGCTCAGCTGTGGAACACTTGGCTAATGGGTATGAGGCCTAGGTTTCAGCTCTAATACTGCAAAGAAAAAGGGGGGTGGGAGGGTGAGGGGGTGGGACAGTGGCTGGCAAGAGAACAGCCATGCTAGAGCAAGGATCCCAAGTCTCCAGTAAGCACTTAGCCATGTGCCAGACTGGAGGCCTTATGTCAAGATGGTGACATTGAAACAATGTCTTTCCAGATATAGCCTAATTGATGCTCATATCTCATTGTAACTATTTGTGTTATGATCCCCACCCCACCCCGCCCCAGTACTGAAGATCAGTCCTGGGCATTGTGTGTGCTAACTAGGCAAATTCTCTACCTCTGAACTACATCCCCAGCCCAATTTAAAAAGCTGTGTGTGTGTGTGTGTGTGTGTGTGTGTGTGTGTGTGTGTGTGTGTGCTCATAGTGCTTACAGAGGCCAGAAGAGGGCGTCCGAGTCCCCTGCAGCTGGAAATGCAGGTAGCTGTGGGTCATCTGACTCTGGTCCTGTGTAAGGGCAACAAGTTAGTTCTGTTAACAGCTGAGCCATTGCTCCACCTCCACCCCCACCTCCCCATTCATTTCCTTGTAAGTGATATAACCGTAACATCGCCAGTAAACGATAGCATGTAGTAATAACTGCACGCGAGCTGGAAGCTTGGCCAGGCCTTACAGGATCTGGGTCAGGAAACAAGGTCAACAGTAAGGGAGGCTATTCCCCCTGTACATCTGTGGGCCAGATTTCTCCTCAGTGACATTATGAAATGGACATTTGGTCTTCATTTCCTGACATATAACTACAAAAACAAAACAAAAACAACCCCCCCCCAAAAAAAACAAACAAACTTGGACTCTCTATGAAAGACCCCAGCTTAACAGCAGTAACGCCATTTTGCAAGGCTGTACTTAAGATGACTGGTTCAGGGAAAGGTTAGAACACTGAGTACACAGCGGCTGCCAAGCAGGATGTGTTTGGTTGAAGGCCTGACAACAGGACACTTCGGTTGAGCACCTGACAATGAAAAAAAGCCCCGGGAGAGGTCCCACACCCTGGTGGGGGGCCGAGTCAGTCGTTATGTTCCAAGAAGGTAGCTAGGAAACTTGCCCCCGGGCTAAACCCTTGCCATATTAGAATCCACCAATTATATCCCTGTAACCATGCATCTGCTTCTGTATGCTTGCTTCTGCTCCCCAAAATCCTATAAAAGCCCATCCTTGGTTCCGTGGGGCGCGCCAGTCCCCCGAGTGACTGAAGCGCCCGCAGGTGCCTGTGCCTGTGTATCCCGACAATAAACCAAATCCTCTTGCTGATTGCATCCTGTGGTGTCTCGGTCTGGTCTTTGGAGTTAGAGGGTCTCCATCCCGAGGGAAAGTTCTCCCTGAGAGCTTTTCATCTAAAGGATAGCATTTTTTATGCTAATGATTGAATGGCTGTCATTCACTGACGGTTGGGAACTCCCAGGTAGCCTGTGTACCACAGCCAACTGGATCACAATTTGGATTGATGCAAGTTTCAGTTAAACTTCCTCAGTTCTGAAGGAGGGGTTGGAGCCTAGGTTGATCACCAGTAAACTATAATCTCATCCAATCATAGGGTATTTTAAAAAGAGACACATGTGCCCCTCCTTCTGTGATCTGCCCAGACAGTGGATCCGAGGGAACTGGACTTTCCCCAGGAGGCTCATGGCTGAATGTCATGAGCTATTGCCTGGGTGTCAGCAATGGGCTGAGACTTCAGTCAGTGGTGACGACAGACCTGGAGGCAGCAGACAATGACTGACAGTGATGGGCAGGACCATCCTTGACGTGTGCTGTTAAACAGTGCACACCTCTGTTTAAGCCTAAACCGTATGTCAGGACCCCAAAGATGAGGTGAGTAGGGGGGGCGCTTACTGTTCCTCCATTTTCTTCCCAACATAGCCACGTTGAATACATTAGTTCCTTCTTTCACTACTATTTGTCTCTTAGGTTAGTGAGGATAGACACCTGAGCCTAGCTTGCTTGGCTTCCTGGGAACTCTGGTCCGAATGCCTACTCTTAAACAAGTGTCGACGGTCATTGTTTGAAATGTGCTCCTGCACTAGGACCCACATACTGTTTGCAGAGTTTAAGGGTAACGGCACTTGGGGTGCTGCAGGCCCCACAAACTGGGCTCAGCCAGTGCCCCCTCCATGGCCAGTCAGCAAGGGATGGTAGAAATCAGAGAGAAGGGACTAACTTTACATCGTCCCCTGGCTCTACGGCACTGGTGAAGAACTGGGTGGGTTGGGGGTGGGACGAGATTAGAGCCCTGGTCTAGGTGTGGTCTTGCTGGTCTTTGCCTCCCAGGAAATCTGAACAAGTTCTTAGTGCTTGAGGGAACAGATAGTTCTCCAGGCTGTGTCCTCACCTTCACTGATAACAAGGCCCTCCCTCACCTGGGGAAAGGAGTGCTTTGTCCAGGGAGGTTCTGACATTTCTAGAGTACAGAGAGGAGAAACTAAGGGCAATGACTCATCCCTGCCTTTAGCCAAAGCAAAGGAAGCCAATGAGAGTAGAAGGTAGACAGACTTTCACCTCTCGTCCTTTCTGAGCCCCAGATGAGGAGCCCATGCTTTTTGGCAAAGGTGACTTCTGGGTCCCTCATTTCCATACCAGATCAAATCAGAATACAGCCATTCCTCTTAACTCAAATGTTAAAGAAGCAATTTTCCTGACAGACCAGTTTTCCCTTAAAATCGGAGGTTCCAGTCTCTTCCAGTCATCTCATAAGGAAGTGCTCTTCATATCCAGGGGTGTGTGCGTGTGTGTGTGTGTGTGTGTGTGTGTGTGTGTGTGTGTGTGTGTGTGCACGTGTGTGTGCACACGTGTATGTGTGCATGTGTGTGTGGTGTGTGTGCATGCGTGTGTGTGTGCGCGCGCGCGTGTGTGTGTGCACACGTGTGTGTGTGGTGTGTGTGTGTGTGTGTGTGTGTGTGTTGTGTAAATCTGGCTTAGCCTGATGTTAATCAGGGGTTTTTGTTTTTGTTTCCTTATTCCCACCTCACAAACCCCACTGTTCTGCACTGCCCAGGAAAGGAGGGGCATTGTTCTCACTCAGGAAAATGGAGACTGCTCCATTCATGAATCTCAAACTAAAGCTAATTGCACCTGTAACTAAACCGTTGTAATTTTGTTTTTGACAGTACACAATGAAGCCTGCAAACAAAAAAACAAAACAAAACAAAACAAAACAAAAACAAAAAAACAACAAAACTCCAACAGGGCAGGGTTCTGGGGGTGGCTCTGGGGGAGTGGTGCATCCAGAGAGGGAGAGACCTTCAATCCCCTGTACACCCCTCCCATCTGGGTCTGTGTCACAGCCTTCCTAACTGCCTCGGCCCTTGATTACAGTCCCTCAGGCTGCGGTGACCCCCAAACAAAAAAATTATTTTTGTTGCTACTTCCTAACTGTAAGTTTGCTGCTGTTATGAGTCACAATGTAAACGTCTGCTTTCTGACTGTTCTGGAGACCCCTGTGAAAGAGTCATTCGACCCACAGGTTGGGAGGCACTGGTCTAGCCTAGCTGTTCATCAGCACCCACTGTAAAAAGACACGCTCAGTAAGAGCGTTCCCTGAGCGCACCGAACCGCTATGCAGCTAAACAAAGGCAGGCCTGGTTTAAAACTGATAGAGTTGTATGGGTAAGAGAGGAAGCTTTAAGACTGGCATCTTCCTCTAAGAACCGAACTGTCAATAGTATACTAGGAAACAGGATTTGACTTTTCTCGCATCCTTAAAAACCATTTTGTTGGCATACGGTCCAAGTAACTGGGAGACAGTTAACTCCTAGACAGGTCCCAGGACTGGACATCCCCTCCCCGCTTTGACTGGGTCAGATTCTGATTGACAAGGGAGAATTTTCACTACCAACAACTACAATGCTTATAAGTAGAATGTGGTAATGTCTAACAAAACCACATCTGTCTGTCTGTCTGTCTGTCTAGGTCCGGCTGACTCATCATTTTCGTCTGTGCAATGATGCATCATACATTATTTTAGTTGATTACAAGCAGCTCAGAAAATAGCTTGTGATAGGTAACCTTGGTGTGTGTGTGTGTGTGTGTGTGTGTGTGTGTGTGCACGCAAGTGCAAGAACCAGGCTTGGCGCAGGTACCCTCACCCATGGAGCTGTCTCGCCGGTACCACCTACTGATTTTTGACAAAGCAATGTACAGGATGCTTTCCCACAGATATCCTCAAAGTGATGTGAAGATTCACTGCAGCACTGTTTAAAACTGCAGTCCGAGTGTCCAAAGGTAAGAAAGATTCGATCCATGCTCCCTCGAATCGGTGGAAGGAGTAAACGTATCCTAAGGAGACACTTGAGCCCTTCCCTTTGGCATCTGACCATGGAGATAATAGAGCCCAAAGAAATGGAGTCTCCCCAGGTGTCTTACCTTAGGAGGGCTGTGAAGGCTGGGTTAGCCAGGGGAAGAACTTGTGTCCTAGGAGCAAGGTTCACAGTTGAACTGGATCTCCATTTGCTCCTTTTCCCAGTGTGGCCACTTTGAATAGATATCCTTCTCTTGCTTTCCACTCTGTCTCCTCATTTGGGTGATGGCGGACAAACCTAGGTTTTCAGTCAGCCTTAAAATCTGGTAACAGTGACATATAACTATAAAAATAAGGAAGGGGGGTTGGGGATTTAGCTCAGTGGTAGAGCGCTTGCCCAGCAAGCACAAGGCCCTGGGTTCGGTCCCCAGCTCCAGAAAAAAAAAAAAAAAAAAAAAAAAAAAAAAGGAAGACATCTACAGCCTGAGATTAAGCATTTTCTAATAATTATATAATCATTATATATATAATTGCCAGGAATAGAGCCCTAAACACAAACCAGGAGTACACAACACAAACAGGTTTTTTGGGAGTTTTTGTTTTTATTTTTGAGGACAAGATCTCATATAGTCTAGGTTGGTCTCCAACTTTCTATGCAGCTAAGTAAACCCTTGAATTTATAATCTTTCTGCCTCCAGCAGTGACTACAGGGTGGGCGGAATCTGTGGGTTTAACTGGTGTCTGAGTGAACTTTTTCACTTAGTGCAGACTTCTGAGTTGTGCTAAATGTACAAGTGCAAAAAAAAAATTGTAGAGTCAAAAGAATGAGAGGCACAGATGAGGAGGAATAGAATTTAAAACACTCAAATGTATGTCAGAAGAGAACCAGTCGATTGAAGAGCATGGAAGGCAGAATTACTTGAAGTAGGGGTATTTTGTCCTTAAACCCTCAACCAAAGGGAGGAAACAAATAGGAGTTAGTTATTGACAGTAGATAGGGCTGTTTCTGCAGTGACCTGCCTGCTATGTTCTAGGACTACGTACCTTGAGGTAACAGGAAGCAGGCTTCTCGTGGTTAGAAGAGAGGGCACAGATACAAAGAGTGGGGAATGGAAGTTAGTGCTGTGTTTTCTGGGTTTGGAAGTTCAAAATAATGTGGGTCCCTCCGTCCCTCCATTACCCTCCACACAGACACACACACTTTTTTTCTCAGATTGTTTTCACACATACTCTTACCTATGTAGTTCAGTGGCCTCAAATCCCCAGTCCCCTGCCTATCTTCTAAGTATCAGAATTATAACTATATAGCTGTTCACCATCGTACCCTGCTTGAATTCATGATGTTCAACATTATGAAACGTTATGTGTATTCACACGCATGTAGATACATTGTGTGTGTGTATAGTGTGCGTGCTTAGTTCTGCTGAGAAACCCAGAATCAGTCGTGGTCCAGTAGCAGTGCAGTAGACTGGAGCCCACCGTGGTGTCTATACGAGTCTCTTTTCCACGGAGAATGGTCAGCCAGCGCCTGTTGGATAAATGGCCAGTTCCAGGATCTGGGGGTGGAGCAGGGAAATGTAATATGACCTGAAACATATGACTGTACCAGACGGTACGAAAATCTTCCAGGAATGGAAGAAAATGACAAGGAAACCAGTGTGGGGAGATACTGGTGCTGGGAACTGT
Source organism: Rattus norvegicus (assembly GCF_021556685.1). NCBI lineage: Eukaryota > Metazoa > Chordata > Mammalia > Rodentia > Muridae > Rattus > Rattus norvegicus. Next base: position 125,847,471 of record NC_141542.1, on the reverse strand, counting down.
GGGGCAGGGACAGTCACTGCCTTCAGCTGCGTGCCCACAGGTGAGTCTGCTGGCTTCAGTCAATGCCTCCATGCACAAGGGCATGTGAACCAGTGGTGAGACTCAAGGGGTCACGGGACAAAACAAGAAGGTATGAAGGGGCTCCAGGGGTGGTGCAGTGGTTAAGAGCGTGTGTTACTCTTGTAGGGGACCCAGGTTCCCTTGCTAACACCCATGTGGGGCTTATAAACATCCCAACTGCAATTCCAAGGGATCCAATGCCCTCTTCTGGCCTCTGCAGGTAGCAGGCACACATGGAGCTAGTGTATATCAGGTGAAACACTCATACAGGTACAATTTAAAAAAAAGAAAAGACAAGGACATGTCAGAGGGACTGGAGGGGGAGATGAGAAGGCAGGGAAAATAATCAGAACACATTGTGTTTATATGAAATTGTCAAAGAATAAATTTAATTAATAAAAAAAACAGTTTGAGGATCTTCCTCTGGGTAAATCTGAGAATTTTTACAATAATAATAATAATGCTATGACAACAGGCTGTTAATGCACTAAGTAAACCAGGCCTCCAACGCCCACGCTCCTGTGAGTAAACAGCGAGAGAGACAGCTGGAAGAGCAGCTCTAGACACCGAGGACACAGCACAGCAAGGAGAAGGCGTAAGGGAGTGAGGAGGCCAAGGTTGAGGCTTCAAGGACAGAACATCCACCTATTTTGATACATTTGATAGATTTATCAACCACAAGGGTAAACATAATACCCACAGAGGAGAGTTTGGGACACATCATCTCAAACGTGATCAAGGCTAAAAAAAAAAAGCCAATACTGAAATCAGGTTACTTGACACCTGCACTGAGAAGGGCATAAAGTCCCTTCAGAAATGTGTCTGTCAAAAATGCACATGCTGGCTGGGCACTGGTGGTGCATGCCTTTAATCCCAGCACTGGGAGGCAGAGGCCAGCCTGGTCTACAAAGTGAGATCCAGAGCAGCCAGGGCTACACAGAGAAACCCTGTCTCCAAAAAGTAAAAATTAAAAAAAAAAAAATAGAAATAGCAGTCTGTGTTCTGAAGCCTGCTGTGAACCTGAAGTGATTTCGTTTTCTCATTAAGGTTACGTGCTACTCTCTACAGAACAGCAACAGCCACAGTACCTGCACAGCACTGCACACCCCACGCAAGACTTACACACAAGACACAGTCAGGCCCACACTATTTGTAGAAGTTTAAAATGTCGACTTAAAACTTGTTTCTATTTGCATGAGCACAATAATTTCTTTCCGTTTAATGAAGATCCCTCCTGAGATGGACAGATGGCTTGACAGTTGAAGCACTAGCCTTGCTCAGCTGCACCAGCCTGACCTGCGTTTGATCCCCAGAACCCACTTGGGCGCAGTGGTGTGCACCTGTAATCCCAGCGCTCCCGGGAAGCGATGGAGAGGGGAGAATCAGCGGAGCTTGCAGACCGCCTAGGCCCGAGTACTCAGTGAGAAGCAACAGAAAAGACTCCAATCCCAGAAACAAGGTGGAGAGAGAGCGGGCTCTCAAGAGCTGTCCTCTGACTTCCACATGCCTGAAGGACACCTTCCATATCTCTGTGTGTGGTGTTTTACAGAAAAAGAAAGGAAGAAAATATAAAGGCTTTTGTCTTTTTGTCCATGGTCACTTGAATCATGAGACAAAATAAAATCTTCCCTTACATTGCTTTCTGAGGAGCATTTGGTCACAATAACTATCCAATTCCCAGCACAGGAAGAATGTGTGAAGATTCTAATGTGTTTCATCAACCAAACAGTGCAGAACAAACAGCACATTGTGTTGGGCGCCAGCAGAAAGAATAGAAATGAGTATCTAGAATAAGCCTGTCTGAAGGAGAGATGTTTTATCTCTTTATTGGACTAAATAATGGGCTATTCGAACTAAAAGCATTAAACTACCAACTGAGGACGAAAAGTAATTGTTCTCTCAGAGAAACATTTGGCCCTCAAAGCAGAAAACAACTAGAAGACAATGGGGTGTATAATTCTAGGATAACCCAGCCCTTCGTGAGTAAGTCGTTTTGGCCCCACACTTCAGCGCTACTGATCAGGCAAGCTAGAACGTTAATCATAACTGCTGATCCAGAAGTGATGTGATGTCTGGGGTTTATATCAGACAATAGAAGAAGCAGCTTGCAGGAAGACAGCTTAGGAGTCCAGAGCACACGGGCTGGTCCTGCTGCTCAGTGTGTAGAGCCCTTCACAAAACCCAGAGCTCCCTTCCTACCTCATCAGAGAACCAGGTGGTAACCCACGCCTGTAAGCCCAGCACTCTGAAGGCTCAGGCAGGAGGTTAGGGTCCGCGTCTGGGTTACACAGGGAATTCCCATACCTTCGGGCCTGAGCTATAGAGTAAGAAGAAAAGGGAAAAAGATATCCATAATTTTAGAAAGTTGAAAAGCAAAACCACTCTGGGAATGGTGAATATTGTACCTGAGATTACGCATCTCTTTAGGATTTCCTAAAAATAAGATGGGAGTGGCAGCTAGACAAAGGCTCGGCAGCTGGAGTCTTGGGGATGCACTTCTGGAGGAGGGAAGAGTCCCAGAACCTACATGGTTCATAACTCTGTAACTTCAGTGCCAGGGGAGGGCACACACACACATACAAGACGATAGTAAAAGCTTTCATTAAAAAAAAAAAGGTTTGGGGCTGGAGAGGTGGCTCAGCAGTGAAGAGCACCGACTGCTCTTCCAGAGGTCCTGAGTTCAATTCCCAGCAATCACATGGTGGCTCACAACCATCTGTAGTGGGATCTGATGCCCTCTTCTGGTGTGTGTGAAGACAGCTACAGTGTACTCACATATGTAAAGTAAATAAATATTTTTTTAAAAAAAGAAACAGTAAAGGCTAATTGTATTTTTTAAAAAAAAGAAAAGAAAAATATGAAGGAATTGCCTTGGCTCATGCAGGGTACCCTGTGGAGATCACTCCGTTTACAAACACACCACTGCACTGGAAAAGCCTTCCGTTACCCAAGTTCCCGCCTCCCAAGGAGCATAGTAACTTCACCCACACATTTCATTCATTTTTAGTGAGAATGATTCAGTGTTGTTTGCAGTGCTTGGCTTATAAAAACTATCTATCTGTATCAAGGTAAATGGTTTTACTTTTTCACATCTGGTCATCTGCTCCCAGGCTATGACATCATCTGTTCTTGTTTCTTGTAAGGGGCAATGAATAATTAGCTTCTGGTGTCATTAGGGGCTGTTCACACTGGTAATGATTAACCATGGCTCGCTCCAGGATACAGAGTCTGACTGGAAAATCAAGCCTCATTTCAGATCTTTGCTCAGCGGATTGTACAAATCTAACACAAGCAAGAACCAAACTCACATACCTAGTAATGACTGAGGTATGTGTCCATGGTAGGACAGATCCCTGTTCAGCTATTATAGTAACACAATGGGACATGTTGGCATCGCTCCAGCCTCTGATCTCCTGTCACCTCCAGAGGCAGCCATCCCGAATATTCTGAGTATCATTCCAGACTATACGGAATTTTATTTTCAAAAAATTTCATGAAAAATGGCTTTGTACTGTTTTTACAGTGTGTGTGTGTGTGTGTGTGTGTGTGTGTGTGTGTGTAACAGTCATTGGCCATAGTCAGTGGTGTGGCACACATATAATGGTGGTTTTATAAGATTGAATGGCCTTGCCAATTGTGAACACATCTTATTCCAAGCACTTGCAAAGACCGAAGCAGAATATTTCTGTGAGGTCTAGGCCAGCTTGGCCTATGTAGTGCATTCTAGATCAGCCAAGTGTACATAGGGAGATCTGTTCATAAATAAGTAAATAGGCCTAGTAATGTATCCATTTTGGATAGGGACATTGCGTGATGTCTACATAATGAAGTCACCTAACAACACATTTCCAAATGCATTGCCATTGTTAGTTAATGAATCAGTCTGATTCCTCTACCCTGTAATAACAGCAGCAGCAAATTACTCTTTCCCCATGTTTTTAGTGATTTGGATTCCTTTATTTGTACATTTCTAACCTGTAGATTCATTTGTCAAACCTTGAAAACTATTCTGTCTCTCTCACGTGGTGCGTGTGTGTGTGTGTGTGTGTGTACGTGTGCCTGTGGGTGCTCAGGGAGGCCAGGAGGAGGGCACGGATCCCACGGACCTGAGCTCTTGAGTAGATGGTTTTGCGCCATCTGATGTGTGTGCTAAACACTGAACCCAGGTCCTCTGGAAGCAGTCACCTCTCCAGCCCTTGTCCCACTTCTCAATACCAGGTTATTCTTTCTTATGGCTGCACCATCTCTCCTGGAACTAATGCTTCATGTGTGCTGTTAACTATTTACTCTGGTTTCTTTCATTTGAGAAAATGAGCAAACAAAATGCTTTTCAACAAGGTCTCCACATATATATTCCATGCTGTCCTGACCTCGTGTGCCCCACATCAGCCCGCTGTGTGCTGGGATTATGAGATGTGCTGCTGCATGCCTGACTCTACTTTTTAAAACATTCCGGATTTTTTCTTCCATATTTTTCCAGCATAACTTTTTTTTTAAGTGAAATGCTTGCATGCCGGTATATCTTGTACGACGGAGATGGTAGGTAACAATTGCTGGTGACCTGGTGACATGAATTTGATATCGAGATCCACATAAAGGTGGAAGGGAAGAACCAAGTCCACGAGGTTGTCCTCTGATTTCCACACTTGTCCTTTCCACAGCCTACACCCATGTGACAGTAAATACACACATACAAATTTATATCTCCCTACCATTTCTGGGTTCTGATGGGAAAGACTTTCCCTACTCCAACGTTAGAGTTCTTTATGCCTCCTTGTAGAACCTGATGTTCAACTCTTCACAACACTGTGAGAATCTACTTCTGTGCATTTTAATTTTTTTTTTTTTTTTTTTGGAGAGGTTAGTGGGGGATAGCTCTGGCTATCCTGGAACTTGCTGTGTAGACCACGCTGGCCTCCAGCTCACAAATATCCACCTACCTCTGCCTCTCAAGTACTGGGGCTAAAGGGATGGATCCCTAGTGCCTGGCTTTGAATTACTTTTATGTCTTTTTTTTTTTTTTTTTTTTTTTTTGGTAAACAGTTTCTCTGTGTAGCCCTGGCTCCTGGCTGTCCTGGAACTCTCTCTGCAGACCAGGCTGGCTTCAAAGTTAGAGATATGCTTGCCTCTCTGCCTCCTGCATGCTGAGGTTAATGGTGGCATATTTAATTTTTATAGAGTCTCACTTTGTTGTTAAGGCTTGACCTCGAATTCAGCTCAGCCTATCCCTTGTCCTCATCCTAAGCAGCCGAGCCCATCTTTCCTGCTTGCTTTTTTTTTAATTCAGATTCTCTAGTATGTAACTACTCTGGCTGTCTTTGATCTCCCTGTGCAGACTAGGCTTGCCTTGAACTCATAGAGGTCCACCTGCCCCAGGCCTTCCAGCTTTTATATTTTTATTTTTTTCTCCATCTTTATTAAATTGGGTATTTCTTATTTACATTTCAAATGTTATTCCCTTTTCTGGTTTCCAGGCCAACATCACCCTGGCCCCTCCCCCTCCCCTTCTATGTGGCTGTTCCCCTCCCCATCCTCCCCCTCTTCCCCCCCTCACCCCAAGAATCCCCTTCACTGGGGGTTCAGTCTTGGCAGGACCAAGGGCTTCCCCTTCCACTGGTGCCCTTACGAGGCTATTCATTGCTACCTATGAGATTGGAGCCCAGGGTCAGTCCATGTATAGTCTTTGGGTAGTGGCTTAGTCCCTGGAAGCTCTGGTTGGTTGGCATTGTTGTTCATATGGGGTCTTAAGCCCCTTCAGCTCTTTCAGTCCTTTCTCCGATTCCTTCAATCGGGGTCCTATTCTCAGTTCACTGGTTTGCTGCTGGCATTCGCCTCTGTATTTGCTGTATTCTGGCTGTGTCTCTCAGAAGAGATCTACATCCGGTTCCTGTCGGCCTGCACTTCTTTGCTTCATCCATCTTGTCTAATTGGGTGGCTGTATATGTATGGGCCACATGTGGGGCAGGCTCTGAATGGGTGTTCCTTCAGCCTCTGTTCTAAACTTTGCCTCCCTACAGTTTTTATTTTTAACTAGAGCCCCTTGCTAATTCACGTGAACTGCACCACTGTTTGTTGATGAAAACACAAAACAGAAAATAACTGCCATTTTTTTTCGTGGAATTTGCTTTGAATTTAAAAATGACTCGGGAAGGACAAGCATCACATGCTCTTTGCTGTTGGAACCTCACTAGGAAGAGTTGCCTTTCTGTTTTTCTTTCTATTTTCTGGTCTCCCTTCATGCTCAAAGTTTTTCTAAACCTGGGACATATTTCTTGTTAATTTTATTCAAAGATATTGCATCACCTTGTTGCTATTGTAAATGTTTCCTCTACAAGTTTGGGCAGTGGTAATGTGTGAGTGAATTGGCCTTTTGATGGGATGAGAGGCCAGAGTTTAAAACTCTTGAGGTGTGTGGTTTTTACTACATAAGAATGTGCACTTATCCCAAACACTGTTTAAAGAAAACCCAGAGCATTTCGCCTCATGCAATCATAATGCTTGTTCACTGCTTTTTGCCAAATGAACTTTTTTTTTCTTTCTAAGATTTATTTGTGACACTCCAGAGATGGCTCAGTGATTAGAGCACTGACTGCACTCCCAGAGGTCCTGAGTTCAAATCCCAGCAACCACATGGTGGCTCACAACCATCTGTAATGCCCTCTTCTGGTGTGTCTGAAGACAGCTACAGTGTATATGTATGTGTGTGTGTGTGTGTGTGTGTGTGTGTGTGTGTGTGTATAGTGTTCTTTCTTTAAAAAAATCTTTTCTATTAAAAAATACTTATTTAAATACTTATTTTATTTATGTGGTTGCTGGAAATTGAAGTCAGGACCTCTAAAATAGCAGTCAGTGTTCTTAACCTCTGAGCCATCTCCACAGCCCCCAGATGAGCTGTAAAGGTAGATACAAAACCATCCAGGCTGAGGTATAGCCGTGGTGAGAGAGGGTTTGCCTGCACTAGGTCCTGCCTGGGTTTCACCCACCATTTACCCAGCAAGTTCAAGGCCAGCCAGGGTACTCCCTAAAGGTACCATAGAAAACCTGGCAAAGGGGGCCAGCAAAATGGCTCATTAGGTTCAAGCTTTTACCGTGCAAGCTTGGTTACCCAAGTTTAATCCCCACATGGTGGGAGAAGAGAACCAACTCCTGGCAATGCAGCACCTCAGGTCCCCAGATCCACATATAGTCTCTGTCTCTCTGTCTCTGTCTCTGTCTCTCTCAGGCACATACACACACAAATAAAAAGTTTTAAAAAGTAATGTGGCTATGATTACAAACAGACAAGAAGAAATGAGAATGACAGATGAATACACAATGAGCTGATTCTCTTAAACACAGAAATTTGAACTTAAGGGGGGAAAAATAGATCAGTAGGTGAAAACATTCCCTTCTCTTCCAGAGAGGTCAAGTTGAGTAGGCAGCAGCCTGTGATCCCTCCAGCCAGCCTGGGCAAAACCTTCTGGCCTCCAGGGTGAACCTGCACTCATGTGCATACAACACACGTGCGCAAACACACCCATGCTCGAACACACTCACGTGATAGACCAAAAGGAAGCCAGAAGCTTCAAGGTTAGCAAGACTGTAGGAAAGATCAGGATTTTAACCAAGGAAGGACATTTGGAGGCTACCTTGGCAATATTCGGATCTTGGTGTCTCTGATGTCTAAGCCATCATTATCCCTGTGACCTTCTAGAACGACAGATTCTGAGGGCTGGGTAGTCTGTGCGGTTTAGTGATGGCACTTTTGAATTGGTTCAAGTTATCTTGACTTTTAAGAAAAATATAACTTATACTAATTTGGCCATTAAATGAGAGCATTTCAGTGTTTCAGAAAGCATGAAGCACAATGAAGATACAAGATGTTGAAAATAAAGGAAATAAATACTAAGAGCTCAATAAGGCCATTGTTAGAAGAAAACCACAGTTCTCGTTCCACAGACAGACAGACGGTAATAGATCATTTATCCCCAGCCGAGTATGAGGGTGATCATGGCCCAGGGAACCCAGATTTGGGTAGATGCCAGAGACGTGTTCCACCATGGAAGTTATCATATGAGCTGCTAGTCATACACAAAGCTATAAATGAACGCACTTACCAAATACCTTGGTGGGGCTGAAGTGAGGTAAGTTAGAGAAGCCTGACACACCTATGGCACTTGTAGCCATTGAGGTGGTGGAAGCTGCCTGTCTGCTGAATTTTAAACTGAGAGTCAAAAGAAGGGTAGGCCGATACGGAAGCAGGTGATGGATGGCTAAGAGGGAGAGTTAAGATAGATCAGGATAATCTGACTCTGGATCTGTATCATTCCAACTGTCCCCAACCAGGAGGCCCTAATCAAGCACTCACCCAGCAGAATCAGCTAGGTGTGGCTTTTTCAGGGAACTTCAGCCCACATCACCTAGGTTAAGAAGAGTGACTTCCACTTTAAAAAAAAAAAAAAAAGGAAAGGCGGGCGACTGGGTTGACTTGAAGAAAGTGATCAGTAGTGCCAGCTACTTATTTCTGAAGAAGAGAATTATTCTGATAGTGTTGATAAACTCATCACAAGATGGCCGGGACCAACTCCGGCCCCTTGCAAAGACAATGGTTAGCTCTTGCCTTGAGCAGCTAGAGCTCCTCAGAGCTGAGATGTGACGAGATGATTACAAGTCCCTTGTGCAGTGTTGGAAGCCCAGCAGCCTGCATATTTTATAAATATCTGCCCTCGCTAGGCTTCGAGGGAACGAGATCCAATGACTATGTGAGTCCCACCAGACCCAGCACCTGATGGGAATCATACCTAATCGACCGTCCAGGTGAAACAAACACCTCCCTCAAGCCTTTAACGGACCTGGAGCACTTACTTATTCATCCCGCCTCCTCTCTCAGCCTTCCCAAGTTTGTGCCATTTGAATTTCTGCCCTTTCAGGGTCTGGAGACCGCGAAAACGGATTTGTCTTTTTAACAGCTCTGCTTGTCTTAAGACAAGAAAAGCTGTTAAAACAGAAGAAAAACAACAACAACAACAACAACACACACACACACACACACACACACACACACACACACACACAGAGATAATGGTGAGAAACGGTTATCACCAGGCTGTGAGAGCGCAGAAAAATCGTTCGGTTGCACTTAGACAATTTGATTATGAGGCATAAGCGTTCAGTAAGTAACACGTGGCAACAGCAACTAACCCGAAGTCACTTGAATCAGTTACACCGAGAGGCCCTGACACAGGCAGAACCGAAGCTTGTTTTTCCGCCGTGCAGACAGCGGATTAAAAAAAAATATTGCGGATGTTATGAGCTCGCGCCGGGGAGGAGGGGGGCGGGGGCGTTCCCCTTTTCTGGAGTTGTAAAAGACCCGGCGCACAGTCCTGCGGGAACGCGAAACTCCCAACGAGCTCGGCCTTAGGGGTGGAGTGGGGCTGGGGGAGGGGCACCGTGGGGCTTCAGCTGATCTCAGAACCCGGCCAGCGCGCTCCGGCTTCCCAACTGCCTCGAAATGATTTACACGAGCAGGAGGTGTGCATTGGCGGGGTCCGGCTGGCCTTCGCGTCACGGTGAGTTTTAATTCTGCATTTCCCCTCGCGTCCTGGTTTGAGAGAGGCTTCTTCTACTCTGTACCGGCTCCCGCTCGCCCTGTAAAGTTTGTTTTCAAACGGTAAACCCGGTTTCCACCAGTGCCGCCCGAGAATCGCATTCATTAGCCAGGCTGACTTGGGAGAAAAGAAAAGCTACCTTTGTGTACATAATGAGAGCCACCGCGTGGCCGCGCATAACCGCCGGGAAGGAACGTTTCGGCCTCGTGCTGCCGTGGGTTGGGCTTAGCGGACCCGAGGCGGGTTCCGTGGGGTGGCCCCCCGAAAGCCACAGTCCAAGTTAGCAAACAAAGCGACGAGGCAGTCACCGCCAGGTCCGGACTCGGCTCCTGCCACTCACGCCGTCCAGCTCCTCCTCCCTGCGTCTGTCCTCCCATCTCTCCCGAGTCCCCGGCGGATGTGAGCCACCAATCCCAGCCACAAACACCCCTTCAAACCCCAGAGCGAGGGCCCTCCAACGGGCGCCCGGGCCCTCCGCGGGCCCCCTCCCGCACCACAGGAGTCCCGCACTGGAGCGCAGCAGCTGAGTCATCCCCAGTCAGGTCCGGGAAAGCGCTGCGCCCCGGGCGGCTTGCGGAGGTGCTTGCCAGCCGGTGGGTTCGCCCTGGACACTGCCGTGCAACCGCCGCCTGCGCCGATTCCCGCGTGTGCTCTCTTACCGAGCGAGCGCTCTGCAAACCACAGGATTTGGGGGGAGGGGAGGGTCGTTTTGAGATTCCTGCCTGCTTACTGTGACTCTTCCTCCACTTGGTTCATTTTGGAAAAACCACCCAAGCTTCTTTTTTGACTCGGGGGTTTTAACGCGCTCCTCGGAACGGGTTGTCTTTGGGAAGGGGGCGCGGCGGAGGCTTGCTTTAATTTCCAACGTAATCGTAAACAGGTTCCAAAGTCTAGCGGGTCATCCTGTGGCCGCCTTAGTGTGACTCGGCTTTAACCTTGTTTTCACGGGTCTGTCTCCTCCTGCCGGATCTCCACCGAGGTCACAAAACCAGAACAGCCACAGAGCCGAAACTAGAGACACCGGCGGTGACGTCGCTACAAAGCTTATTTACGTTTGGGGTTTTTCTTCGTTTTTTTCCCCCCCTCTAATGGGGAAAGTCTTCCGTGACATGTGACAGTTGGTTTTCTTTGCATTTTTTTTTTTTAAACAACCGGGCATAGGTAGAATCTAGACCCAGAAGTGCGGGCATGTGCGTCTCGAAGTTGGCCAAAACAGCATCTGGCTTGTATTTGGGGAGGGGGGGATTCTTCGTGGAACTCCCTTTGGAGCGCCCCTCTCAAGCAAAATAAACCAATAGGAACGAGTGTTTATTTAATGGCTAGTTTCTGTTTGAAATACTGAAGGGTGGAGGGGAGTGTCCTCTGGTGGGATATTAGCCCACAAAGTAGACACTGTTTACCGAAACAGATGAGCAGTCCAGGCGTAGTCGTCCATCTTTTTTCTAAAGGCGTGTGGGGGGTGGGGGAGTCGCAGTGGGGCACACACGCACGTTCTGGCCGTCCCCTGGCCGAGACGTTTAAAGAGCATGTGAGTATGACAAGTGTCTATCCACAACGTGTTAGATTTCGAAACTGCCTTGCAATCCAATCCGGAACTCAGAGCTTTAGCCCCGGGGAATAGACATTTGCCCCGGGTGCCTATGTCTGCCCCCCCACACACACACACTCCCACTGTCACTGTTGGCAGAAGAGTCCACGAGGAGGAGGGTGCGCCGCGCCGCGCCGCGCCCGCGTGTCAATGGCAGCTGCACCTTCTGGAAGAAGTTGGTTCTTGTCCGGAATACTTTTCCTTCGGTGCCCCACCCCTTGAATCAGAAGCCGCTGCCTGGGGCGGCTAGAGCAGGGACGGTGGAGTTTTAGGGCAGCTGTCAAAAACAAGGGTGGGGGTGTCTTTTCTTCCCCGGGGGTGGACAGAGGAGATGTCCTTAACCCTCTCCCCATCCTTTGCAAACTAAACTCACTCTTCGCCAGCCGGGAGAGGAAAGGCCCCAAAAGAGAAACCGGTGTGGCAGCTGAGGGATGCGGACCATACTCTCGCCACGGGCTGGCAGACATGACCCTGCTTCTGGGCTCCGCTACCCTGGAGAGAGGGACGGGTGATCTCGGACCCCGGACCAGGGCTGTGCAGTTGGAAGGTGCGGGGGAGGGGCAGAGGAGCGGCGGGGAGGGCGGGGGACGGGGCGGGCGGCTGGGGGCGGAGGCAGGACCTCCTGTACCTTCCCTCTGCTCTCACTCTGACAGCGCCGAGGTGCGCCGAGTGGAGCGGGAAACAAAGGAGCTGAGTAGGGAGGGGAGTGAGTTGGGCCAGGGAGAGCCCCCGGCTGGCTGCCAGAAGATCCTGGCTGGAGGAAGCCCAAGTGTCACTTGAATTCCAACCCAGAAGCCAGCGCCTGAGACCCGAGCACCTTGTTTAGCAATAGTGGTTGGAATACTCTCTCGTAAGTTACCGGAGCACCGGTAAAGGAGGATCATCGCCTGCCCCCCCCCCCCCGCCACTAAACGGCTGCTGGTCCCTAGAAACCCCAGCTTCACCTCTCGCTGGGACTCGAGTTACAGAATGAAAAGCAAGAAGGGTAAGGTTGCGGCGGGCTGTGAGCGCCCGGGGCACCAGTGCGGGACATGTGCGGGCCGCGCGGATTGGGAGACACTGACTTGATGGGACTTTTCCGCCCGGTGGCTCCCCGGCTGGAGCGGTAGCTGTTCTTTGTTGAGGCTGTGTCTCTGATGGTAGTTGCTGTTCTTTTCTTCTAGACACAACACGAGGGGCTGTTATGGGGAGACTCAGCCTCGCCACGCTGCTGGCACGTTGTCAAGAAACACGCTCAGCGCCTTGTTTGTGCGCCTCCAAGTTTCATTGTCTTCCCTGACACCCCATGCCCAGGCGAGCCACCGCGTGGTTTCTAGTGCTGTTTCTGGGGTAGAGCTTTGCGGCCGATGTTCCAGGGGACCCTCGCACCTCGCTTTTCCCTGTGGGGGGGTCCTTGGAGCATTCCAGTCGCCTTACCTTTTGTCTAAAAGTTTGTGGTTCCGGGTATTCTTACTCCTCACCGGATCCTGGCACTTTTTAAAGGGATGTGGTGTTTTTCACTATCAAAGGAATGTGATCCCGGACCCCATTATATATCGCCCTAGGGTGAGCATAGCCTTGGAAAGATGGACTTTAAAATTTTACTAGCTTCTGAAAGTTTTTCCACGATGAATTTAGGACAGCGTGTGAGCTGTTAGAACACAAGTACCATGCAGTCAAAAAGTGTCCAAGTGTGACAAGCAGGCTTGGTTGTAAGTGCAAAAGGCGAGGCTGTCATTGTTTCCACCAAGCTTTACAACTAAAACTTGCCGTCAGTCTGGTTTAAAAACAAAACACACAGGGGAGGAAGGGGGAAAAAAAACCCAAAAGGTCAAAGACTGTGAAGTCCCTTTTGAGGCTAACTTTGGAGTCCCTGACTGGGAGGTCCCTTGAGTTTTCCAGTCGTGGACTGGAGTTGGCTTTTCTGTTGTGATTTATGTGGAGTGGTTCAAAACAGAAGTTAATCGCTTGGGGAAGCTGGGGGGGGGGGGGCGCTGCTGCGCATGCCCAGGAGCTTCCTCGAGTTTGTTACTCCACATTCTTTCAGACCTAGACCGCGACTGCAGTTCCAACGGAACACGGTTACGGCAGCTGCCGCTGAACACGCTTCCCCACGGGATTTCTCCCCGCTTTCTACCTTATAGTGTTGTGTGGATGTTATTCTGTGAGAGACCCTGAAACATACGGAACTCATGAAGACCCTGGGTACTTGGTTAAGTAGGCCTCCTTGCACATTTCCATCCTGGGACAGTGAGAATGTGGACGCTCTGAGTTGGGAGACAGTTTAGGTTCTGGGGAAAACTTAGGGATCCTCTGTAGAGCTGTGTCACCCCTTGACGAGACTGACAGATCTAGACCCAATAGCGCCTAAATGAGGGTAGTTTGGTTTTGTGTGGCTCCAGGGTGCCAGAATGCAAAACTGGGTTTCCGTGGGTGGGGAGGAAGGCTGAAGACTAGCTTCCCATTCAGGTTCCACCCTCATGGGTATCCCCTTACCCAGATGCGAGGTGTGGGGCAAACATAAGTGTCCCCAGCCCAAAGTGCGTGGGTTCCCCAAGTGAACCCCGACTCATGGAAACGAACAGTGACGTGTTGGAGAGGAAACTTAGCTGCGACTGATTCGGAGTTTCTTGTGGGGAAAGCTGAGACTGCTAAGGTTCTCCTGACTCCTTTCCCTTTTTAGGCTTCCCCAGCACATGGTCTGGGAAGGGGGCAGACCCTTGAGGATGTGAGCCGCACCGCCCCATTTCCTTAGTTCCTTAGTTCCTTAGGGACCAGGGGCTAGCTCCGTTGCTAACTTGTACAGTTAGCAGGCGGGCTTCAGTTGGGGCTGAAGAACAAAAGCTGCTTGCTCTCCTCGGCCCCTCCCTCTCCTACGAGCTTACACAGCCCTGCCTCCTCCTGTCTGAAATTACCTGGGAGAGGAGGGTGAGCTTCTCTGTCCTTGGGCCAGGACTGCTTAAACCAGTCCCATCTATTGTCTGTTTTAGGAAAGTGAACTTCTTTCAACTTTTTTTTTTTTTTTGGTTCTTTTTTTCGGAGCTGGGGACCGAACCCAGGGCCTTGCGCTTCCTAGGCAAGCGCTCTACCACTGAGCTAAATCCCCAGCCCCTTCAACTTTTCTAAAGACAGAGACTGGTATAAGATACTAAAGTGCCCTCACTAGAAAGCGGAGACCGCTGGAAAGCGCTCCAAAGATGGCTTCAGAGCAGGCTGGAAGAGGGCTCAACAAGGAAAATCCCCAAGTGTCCTCGCGGATCTCCAAGCCTGTTGAGTCTGTTTAGGGCTGAAGTGGCTGGGTCCCTTCTAGCGGGCTGTGAATTTAGTGCCTTGGTTGTGAAGTTCCATCCCAGTTACTTGTTCATAGGGAAGTTTGGTTTTCCCTTCTTTTTCTCACATTCTTTTTCTAGTCTCCAATATATCTTTAAAGTCCAAGCACTCCCCACCCCCAAACTTGGATGTTTCATAGCTCCAGAAGAAAAAAAAGTGAAGAAGCAAGATTTGCTTCATAGAGCCGTGGGCTCCACGGGCCATCTTGTGGCTTTCTGAACATTTCCTTGTATGTGGATAGAGTAAGAGGATTCCGAATCTGTCCCACACCCACCTCTCTCCCTCCCCAACCGCATTTTTTTTTTTTCAGAGTGTAAGCAAAGCAAGAGGATTGGAAACAAGTCCTAACTGGGAAACTTTTCAAAAGCTCCGCTACAGTGTTACAGTAGGAAATGAGTAATGAGGGAAAAAGTCTTTGTTTTTCCAAGTCGAGCCATAATCAGGAGGGAGTTTTAATGAAAATAGCCTTGACAGTAGCAAACGTGGTCTCACGGAACTAAGCATATCAGCGGGCAAGCCCAAGGCATCAAGTCTTACTTCCTGTTCCTTCATCCTTTGTGCATGCTTTGGAAATACTTGTAAAGAGGTCCAGGGGCCTGGCTTTCTTTCTTTTTCTTCCTCAAATGAACAGAGTCGGCAGTTTGGTGTTGCTTAACAGAAGCCTGCTTTGTGTCCCTAACCTATTCTGAAAGATCATGCTTCTTGTCAAACTCTGAGTGAGCAGATCAAAGGGCAGGCTTTAGGGGGTTTTTGTTTCAAACACTTTGTTATTACCAATTTACAGTTGGGAATTAACTGTTCAATGAGCAAATCTTCACACGTTTTCCCTCCTAGATTTAAGAAGAGGGGGAAGGGAATAAGTTGTGTTGAAGAATGTCTGACTTTTCTGAAGATGGGATTGTTGGAGCAAACTGCTGTGTTCCAATGTGCTTAGTTACCCAATTAACCTGTCAGGTTTAAAAGTTAGATTTCCTTGGTTACCAAAGCAAATGTGAAACGGGAACTCATTTGTAGTTGAAAGGTTTTTTTTTTTTTTATTTGTTTTGTTTTTTGTAATTAATAGTTTTTCACCCAGATTTCAATGTGGGTTTTTTTTTCTTCTAAGTTTCTCAGATTCTGAACAATGAAAGCACTTTCGGTTTTAAAATTGCCTTTTCTTTAAACTTCTTTTTTTCATGAAACAGATTAATTTCTTCAGGAAGGGATTCTTCAATTGCACAGCAGTTAAAAATGGAGGGTGTTTGTGGTCTATTTATGGCAGTTTGTTAAGCCTTAAACTACAGTGAATTTGCAAAATCATCTGCCTCTTTTGTTAGAACCTGCTTCGACTTTGTCTTTGCTGGCTTGCAGCTTTTCCTGTAGGAACTCCTTCTAGCACCTTCTGCCCCCTGCAGTCCAAAGCTAAAAACGTGTCAACAAAGTCAGTCTGCTCCTGGTTGTAAAATAAATTCCTTTAACGTTGATGTACTAATGAGAAGAATATTCTGGTTACATTTTCTAGATCAGTAAAGGAACTTAATTAGGATTGAATGAAAAGCTATACAAAGCTACAGAAAAGACCTTTGAGATGAACAGCAATAGTCTCATGTTGCCTGACTTTTAGATTTGAAAGGAGTTAATAGCATTTGTTAAAAGTGTTCTAAAGTTCGGGGTTGGGGATTTAGCTCAGTGGTAGAGCGCCTTCCTAGGAAGCGCAAGGCCCTGGGTTCGGTCCCCAGCTCCGAAAAAAAAGAACCAAAAAAAAAAAAAGTGTTCTAAAGTTCAAAATAATGTCTGTTAAAGTCCAGCTGGCCTGAATTTTCACTGAACTCTGATTTAAATACTCTGTAGGGTTTGAATTCTTAACATTTCCACTAGGATTAAAGTATTTACCACAAAAATAGCTTTCTTTGTGGGTTGCATATTTAATTTTCTTTGTCACGTAAGAATTAAAGACTGATGTGGAGCATTTAGGTTCATATTTAATTGACAGTCTAAAAAAACCTTCACATATATAAAAATGTACTGTGTTTGCTTTTACAGCAAGCCTTTCATGAAAAGAGAGAAAATAGCATTTAAAATGTACTTATTCACTGGGTTGTCATCTCTAGTGAGTGATGACCTTAAAGACAAGGTTGTGAGGGCCATCCCCTGTTTCAGGTGTGCCGATCTACTCCCTGTAACTGCAGTTTGTCTTTCCCAAGAAGGGAGAGAGAGAGAGAGGCTCTGAGAGATTCATTATATTCCAATTGGCAGCAGCAAGAAAGACTGTACTTATGTACCATGGGCAGTGGTAGTTTGACTACTCCAGGTCTTTCTGGGGAGACCTTGGCCCTGACTGCAAACGTCACCTTCAGTATTTGGACATGGAACCATCTAAGTAAATAACTGACTTACAGTGGTTACCCTGATGATGAGAGCAAGTGACAGTGGCCTTGTCCTTTCTCAGGTGTTGTTGCAGCAGCATCCGGCAGTGACTCTGAGGATGAAGACAGTATGGACAGTCCCTTGGACCTTTCATCGTCAGCGGCCTCTGGCAAGAGAAGGAGGAGAGGCAATCTGCCCAAAGAGTCCGTCCAGATTCTTCGAGACTGGCTGTATGAACACAGATACAACGCATACCCCTCAGAGCAAGAGAAAGCCCTGCTGTCGCAGCAGACACACCTGTCCACACTACAGGTAAGGAGAAAGGTAAAAGTTGGTGCCGGAGTTTGCCCTGTGGGTGCTGGGGCTCCAGCCCAGGTCTGAGCTCTGTCCCTAACCTACGCATACACACTTTCTTCTTTATCAATAGACATGTTATGGCGTTCCTGTGTGCCAGGTTATAAGCTCTTCTCTGGTGCCTAGCTCTACTAGGAGGGGGGAGGAGAGAGAGAAACAGGATCTTTTCATTGTATACTTTATAGTGTGAAAAGCTAATAATTGGCTATTATAGAGCACAGAAACACTTGACACTCATCTGTTAGGAAGCATTTCCTTCAGGACCTGAAAGAGGAGGTTAAACCTTATTCTATTGCCCAGGAAACTGGTTTGCTATTTAAACAAGGACAGACCTTGGTGAGGTAATTGTGTTGTGTCTGTTGACACAGTCATTTGAACTGAGAGAAATCAGTTACTGGGAGGTGTGGCCTCTTTTAAACAGGAAATGTTTTCCTGTAGTTGATTAACTTAAATGCTAGGGCAGTAGGTGGTAGGTTGAAATGGACTTAAAGGTGAACTTTCCTTAAAGTTATTTATTTTCAGGTTTCTAAAGTTTTGCACCTTTTCTTTGCCTCTCAAAGGGTTATGGATGATGGCATCCAAAGTAACTTTGTCCTTATGACAGGCTGACCCAGCTTAAATGCCTCTGACTGCTTGTAAGGCCAGAGAAGCTTTATTTTAGTTATTTTTTAAATCATTGCTGTTGGGCCCCTGGCATGCTGTGCCAGCATTGAGCTACCTCCCTAGTAAGGCCCTGTGTATTACCTCCCTAACAAGTTAGGATGTTTTCAGAACTTGTTTGTCAAGGGAACTCAGAGTATTGAAGCAGCCCCTGTGTGGTTTCAGGTCTGTAACTGGTTCATCAACGCCCGTCGCAGGCTCCTTCCTGACATGCTGAGAAAGGATGGCAAAGACCCAAATCAGTTCACCATTTCCCGCCGAGGGGCCAAGATCTCAGAAGCTAGCTCTATTGAAGCTGCAATGGGTATCAAAAACTTCATGCCAACTCTAGAAGAGAGCCCATTTCATTCCTGCGTAGTTGGACCCAACCCAACCCTAGGGAGACCAGTGTCTCCCAAACCTCCCTCCCCGGGACCCATCTTGGCTCGCCCCTCAGTGATCTGCCATACCACTGTGACTGCATTGAAGGACGGGCCTTTCTCTCTCTGCCAGGCAGTCAGTGTGGGACATAGTACAGATGTACAGCAGGTAGCACCCAGCAACTTTACAGACGCCTCTCTCAGGTACCCAGAGGACACTTGCAAATCTGGACCCAGTCCAAATCCTCAGAGTGGTCTTTTCAACACTCCTCCCCCGACTCCGCCAGACCTCAACCAGGATTTTAGTGGATTTCAGCTCCTGGTGGACGTTGCGCTCAAGCAGGCAGCAGAGATGGAGCTTCAGGCCAAACTCACAGCTTAACCGAGTGTCAAACAAAACAGTTCTCCAAAATACGGTCCTGAATTGCCGGGGGTGATGGCAAGAGATGCATTATTTTATATATTTTCCTATTAATATTTGCACATGGGATTGCTCAAACGAAGCTTCCTGTTACTAAGATGTCTTCAATGGAATAGTCATTCCAAGAACTGCAGACTAAAGCTACTGTAGAAACAGAGGGTTTTCTTTTCGAATGTTTCTTGGTAGTTTCTCATAATGTGAGACGTTCCCAGTATCATGTGATCTTCTCCTCCCAACTCCTTTTTTTTTTTTTCAAGACTGTGCAATACTTAGAAGCCCTTGTGCCTCTCTGTTCCCATGTGGAACATGACCCCACATACAGTCTAATGAATAAACTTTCAGTTTTTTGTTTGTTTGTTTTTTTTTATAGATTCAAGCAAGTATGAATCTAGTTGTTGGATACCTTTTTCATGATGTAATAAAGTATTTTCTTTAAAAGTTATTGTAGTGAAGAGCATTTTCTTGAAGGAAGCACTCAGAACACAGTAGGAATATAGCATGCCCATGAGCAGGAAACGGGGGCAGGGCAGACTGTGACGTAGGGGTGTGTGTGTGTGTGTGTGTGTGTGTGTGTGTGTGTTTGTCACTGCTGTGAAGAGCTGTGCACAACAAACCAGGGTGAATAAACAGGATGTGTGATATTTACTCTTTACTGGACGGGGCTCTTGCCCTTGAGTCTTTGCTTAGGGATGAATGGTAGATGGCAGTGAGATGTAGCATGGGTTCAGGACTCCATGAGTGGTAAGGTCATTGGCAGTGAGCTGCTGCATATTTAGACAGGCCCATGTTCAATGGAAGACTTCAGGCAACTGGCCACACTCGGACAAGTAAACACCACCAGCAGTTTTCCCGTGTGTTTCTAACATTCACTCTGGCGTTTCAGTTAGGAATCCCTCCCTCCTCTGCAGAGACGATAACATTCTAAAAGCCTTTTCCAGCATTATGACAGAACCAGGAAGGCACTGTCCGTGATCTGAGGTCTGTTAGGATGGGTAGTTACTTACCAAGCCTGGTTGGCCAGGAGGGAATCTGTGTTCCTTTTGCTTGTCACATGCCACAGAACCATTCCTGCAAAGCCATGCTTACTGTAAGGCTCCTTTGTTGTTAAAGGCCCATCCTGTGCATTCCTGCTACAGCTGTGAACCAAGGGTGCACTACAGCTTCTGGATTCTAGAGAGCAGGAAATAGTTGCACACTGAAGACTGCGTAAATATGAAAGTTTCTGCTACAGAAAAAGAGAACACTGAAAAGTTTCTAAGTGAAACAGAAAACCAAAGTGGAGAACCCAGAAGTGTGAGGAAGCAAAGGAAAGGTTCCAGCTGGGTTCTGTCAGAGGGTGGCTTGACCACAGTACAAATGAAGGTGGGTAAAGAATTACGCTTACTTCAAAGCTGGATCAAAGGTCACAAACACTGCTATAAATCCTGAGGCCTACCCATGTTAAGCTCTTGCTCAGATTAAAAGAAAAAGAATCCCAAAATAAACAAGAGCTGGGGAAGGAGTAGACTCAAGCCTAGAGGAATGCACAAGGCCCTAGCAAACAGGTAAACTCGAGGTTGAAGGCCAACAAGGCTGAAAGCCCCTGTTTTGTACAGTTTTCCTCCTCTGAGTTTAAAGACTCTAGTTCTCAGTAGCTGATAGATGGTAAATAGGAACCATTGTTGTGAAAGATGTAATTCAAAAGCTGTCCTATCAGCTGGGTTCACACCTGCACTCCCAGAACTCAACAGGCAAGAGAATCAGACCACTGAAACCATCGCCTGCTACTCTTTGAGAGATTCCTATTTAAAACAAAATTATTCATGGGGCTGAGGAGTATTCTGTTGTCAGGGTGCTTGCCTGGTATGTGGGTGACCCTGGGTTCTGTCCCCCCACTACATAGACTGGGCAAAGTGGCACACCCCTGTAGCCCAAGCCCATATTCAAAGTTATATTCTGTTACATGTGAGGTCGGCTAGCCTGGGCTACTTAGAACACTGTCTCAAACTATTCATAGGTCAAAGCTGAAGGGAAATGATTCTTTTGAGTCTGTTTACATGGTATAGCTTTTCAAAAACGTTTGTTTACTTTTAAATTCCTGTGTTTAAAACCATCTTTTTGGACATATATAACTGGGTCTTTGATTTAGTCTCTGCCTGCAAGTCAATTTGTTTAGTCACTTTATACCGCATACCTTTCCAGCACCAAGCCTAGCTATCTCTTGATGTACTTGTAGTCTGTGTACGGATGGTTCTTCCCTGACTTTATATTCCTCCATTTTTGTCTTATTTCAGTCTAATTAGTATTTTCTGGTATTTTTTTTCTTCAGTTTTTATTTTCGGTCATGAACTATATACTGTTAGTTTAATTGTTGTGGTTTTGGTCTCACTAAATAGACCGTGCTGGCCTTGAACTCACAGAGATGCACCTTCCTCATCCCCCCCCCCCCCCCCCGAATCCAAGGCATTCTCCACTCCACCCAACTGTACTGTTAATTCTGAGTGGTTGTAGGGACTAGAACACGAATCTTTAGTTGACTCAAGTCTCCAGTGAAGGTCTCTTCACCTACTGTCCCCCTTTGCTTTCATGGGTTTGTTAAAGTAAACTTGTCCCTACACGATAAGCTCAATGATACAGATAAAAGTTTGCTTAAAAACAACAACCTCAGCTCGGTCCATCTTGGCAGAACTTGCCTTTAATCCGGCAGTAGAGAGCCAGAGGCAGGGGGATGGATCATTGCGACTTCAAGCCAGTCAGGGCTACATAGTGATGCCCCTCTCTCAGAACGACAAAATATGAGCTTTGTGGGAGGGAGGGAGGGAGGGAGGGAGGGAGGGAGGGGAAGGGGGAGGGAGAGGGGGAGAGGAGAAAGAGATTAGCATTTCTGATGCCTTCCATTCTTTGCTGTAGACTCATGACATCTAGTACCATACCTCATGCCATACCTTGTAAGCTTGAAGAACCCCTCACCCCCAAAGGATAGTGTGAAATGGTTCAGTGGAAACCAAGCTTTACTAATTCAAGCTCAATTCTCAGGGCCCACTACAGAGAGAATACTTACTGAACATCCATTTTACTTTTGTCTTGGAAGGATGCTTTTGCTTATGGAGAATTTTAGGTTGATACTTTTCCTCTGGTGTGCCTAAGACACAGCCTCCGTCCCTACTCTTTCGAGGAGACATTGGAATTTCAGCAGCCAGACCTTAACATGCTAGATGGGTTTTTGTGTGTGTGTGTTTGCTTTCCATCTAATTGGAGTTTGCCGACTGCCTTGGGTGTGTACTTTTGTTACCCTTTTATTTGTCTTAATAAGCACAATCAGGGAAGTTTTGGCTATAAGTTTTAAAATAAAATAAAATTTTAAATAAAATTAAAGTAAAATAAAATTTGTTTTCTCTCCTAAAAACACCAATAAACATGTAGAGTAGATCACCTGGGATTGCCTTCCGTTTTTAAGGCCTAAATATTCACTGTGCTTCAAATTCAGTAATTCATCTATGCAACTTTCAGCTTACTCTTTGTCTCCAAACTGCTGTTGAGCCCATCCCGGGACATTTTGAGTTATATTTTTTACATATAGATTCCCATTTACCAGAAATAGAACCCAGGATCTCACCCATGCTCCACAAGGACTTCCCCAGTGACCTACACCCCGGCCTCTCACTTGATTCTCTCTCTCTCTCTCTCTCTCTCTCTCTCTCTCTCTCTCTCTCTCTCTCACACACACACACACACACTGTCATCAGACACACCAGAAAGAAGAGGACATCAGATCCCATTACAGGTGGTTATGAGCCACCATGTGGTTGCTGGGATTTGAACTCAGGACCTCTGGAAGAATAGTCAGTGCTCTCAACCACTGAGCCATCTCTCCAGCTCCTCCCACTTGATTCTTTAAGACAGGGTCTCACCACATAGACCAGGCTGGGATTGATCCTCCTGCCTTGGTTTCCCAAGTGCTCGTATTAAAGGAGTGTACCACCACACTTAGCTTTATTGTTGGTTTTGAAAAGTTATTTATAGTCTATCGTAATCTCTAATTGGTTTGATTATATGTTATTTCTGTATAGGCTCTATCAATATCTATATCAATCTATCTATCTCTGTTATTTCTGTGTAGGCCAGAGATTTAAGTGTCCACAGTCACTATTCATTTTATTTACTGAGGCAGGATCTCTTCTTGAATCTGCAGCTCACCCATTCCTACCCTGAAGGTCACCTGCATCTCTGCCTCCTGAGTCCTTGATTACAAGTGGGCTGTTACACCCACCTGCTTTCATGGTGGGTGCTGGGGTCCTAGAGTTCAGTTCTCCCACTGGCATGACGATGCTTTACCCTCTGAGCCATCTCCCTAGCCCCTCATACGATATTTATCTTCAACAGCCTGACAGCACTTGTCTGTCAACGGTAATGCGTCATAATAGATGAAGTTTCTGTTGGCAGCCTTTTAACTTCAGTAGGAGGTCGACCTGGGGAGCCAGTGATTTTGGTTTTTCCTCTAACTACACATTGGACGTTGTTAGTATGCTGTGATTCAAAACTCCGTTCTACAGCTTTCCTCTGAAGAGCCACTCTTCTGATTGTAGCTGAAGCCTGAACCTGTTGTTGCACCATCCTGCAGCGGGCCTGAGAGCTGTGCTCTCCCCCCTGCACAGGTTCAGCCCTGTCCCTGCAACAGCTTTCTTTCCACAGCCTTTCCCCCAAACCCTCATAACCTTTCAACTTTGTCCACCCACAGGTCTTTCCATGGCATCTCAAAAACAACACTTTTAAGCTTACTTAGCTCATGTGTCAGAGCGTTTTGCCTGCACATGTGCGTTCTGGATGTTGAACCATGGTCCTCCAGAGCTAAAACTAACTCCAGCTTCAATCTGTGACATCTTAAGCCATGGGGGCTGTGGTTCAGCCATCAGGACTGTGACGAGGACATTACAAGCGAGTCCATCTTCAAATTACCTCCTCTTGAGAGCCTCTACTCACTTTTGCTCAATTATTTTGAGGAGGGAGATTAGGAAAGTCTTAAATAGTTCAAGCTTGTCTCTAACTCACCACCTTTAAAATCACTATCCTGCTGCCACATCTGACTCAAATTAGCTCTTTATTTGTTAAATACTTCATTCCCAGTTTATAATCGTTAACTGTGAGCACCACTAATCTAGGAAAGATTCTACCATTACTGGAAATTAGAATGTTTCTCAAAATTAGGGGGCGGGGGGTGGGGAGGGGCAGGGCCAGGCTGAATACCCTAGACTGGCTAAGACAAACTTGCCTGTTGTCCACACCTACTCATTACTTTTTCATTTTTAAAGATTTGTTTTATGCCTACAAGTATTTTGTCTACACATTTGGTGTCCAAGGATTTCAGAACATCAGGTGTCTGATCACCCTGGAACTGGACTTACAAACAGCATGGGGGTGCTGGGATCTGAACCCAGGTCCTCTGCAAGAGCAGTATGCTCTTAACTGCTGAGCCATCTGTCTAGCTCCCTTAAATCACGTTTTCTGTTTCTTTTTCTTTTTTTCTTTTTTCTTTTCAGGGTGTGGGAGGTTGGTGTTAGGACAGCGTTCTATGTGTAGCTCTAGCCATCTTAAAATTCACTATGTATGTAGACCAGGCTGGCCTCAAACTCACAGACATCCACCTGTCTGCCTCCTGAGTACTAGGATTAAAGGCATGTGCCACCGGTGCCCCGTTAGCTATAAATTTGATACTTGACACTGGACTCATAGAATTCACATGATTCTTGCTACACGAGAAGCCAAGCCCCTTTTAGCCCTGAAAATACCACAGGAAGGTAAGCATTTTTATCTCCCCCCAAATTAATATGTATCTCTGGAACATGGCCAGAGAACAAAAGATTGTGTGTAAAGGTCAGAGGTTTAGCTCTTATTAAGCTCATTAACAGGAGAATATGCCGAGTCTTGACCTCAAAATCATGACCTGTAATTAAAAACAGACTGCCCTGTGGGCTGGGTTTTATGATTCAGAGGTTGAAAAGAGAAAATGTCTAACTGCTTTGCAGACGAAGGAGAGGCAATGGTAGCTCAGGGCCCATGGTCCGTCCCAGTAGCACAGCAGGCAAACAAGGGAAGCACGGTAAACTGTTGAGTAAGGAGGAGAGCAAGTTTTACAGAGATTTGACAAATGTCAAGGAAATAGGATTTCTGAATGAAGGGTTTTACAGGCACCAACAGCCGGCGCCACCCTGGGGGCAGCTTAAGGTGACTTCACTTGACTGAGACCTCACAACGGAGAGTTGCTCGTAGGAGACCGACACTTCGCAGACAGCACACACATTCAGACAGGCAAGTACAGCAGAGCCACACAGAGATTCAGAAGACAATTGTGACCCTGGGAAGACAACACGCTTGCCTTTCTGCTTGAGAGAAGGAAACCAGAGCTCCATTTCACTTACTTGCCCTTCCGTGTGTAAGGTGCGTGTGGGTGTGCCTGTGAGGACCGCCCTGCATGTATGATGTATGGTGTGTGCGTGTGTGTGTGTGTGTGTGTGTGTGTGTGTGTGTGTGTGATCTGTGTGTGTGTGTGTATGTGTGAGGGCTGCCCCACATGTATGGTGTATGTGATGTGTGGGTGCCTATAAGGGCTGCCCCACGTACATGGAGATCAGAGGACAAACTTGGGGGAGTCAGGTCTCTCTCTCTAATGGGACCTGGGTCATTAAGTCTGCTGGGCAAGCCTTTACTCACTGAGACATCTCGGTAGCTCAATATTATCCTTAAGATAAAATTAGTGAAGCTTGAACACGGTCATGTTTGATAAGATCATTCAAATTGTATCTAAAAAAGAAAACAAAAGGGTTATTCAAATTTATATTGGGACAATTACCTGTAATTATTACACATATGTTTATATTTGTATCTCTCCATATATATGCATGTGATATGGATGATATATAGCTTCATACATAAGTATTTATACATATATAAAACATTTGATTTTAATATATAGATTTGGATATATATCATATATATCCTAAAGCTATAAATTCTCTCCTTATAAACTTTAATGTGAAATTATAAGTTGAAATTAAACGACGATAGTTGTCATCCTGGTTCTGTTTGTCTCTTGTCACCTGGCCTAATAATATTTTATCGTTCTCAGTTCTTTCTAACGAATTTTGGTTTGAAATTTATTTGAATGATTCTGCGAGAAGCCGATGTGAGCTACAGTTATCCTTTGTCCACCATTTTTAAGGTTGCAGCTGCCCCTGGCCAAACAAGGACTGAGAATATCAAAAGGAAAGCAAGAGAAATAAACCCGTCTTCAATCCTGCCGTTCTGAGTAGCGAGCGTGATGAAGTCTCATGCCGTGCAACCTTACCCTGCGACTCACGCCTTTGTTCTATACAGGGGACAGCTGCCTGCCTTGGCAGTCACTTGGTAGCTGTAGTAATTCCTGAATGGGCTGATGGCCCCCAGTGCTAGGGTTCATACTGCAAGTGTAGTGAGGCACCATAGCAATTAGCGCCCGCCCGCCAGAGAGTCCTTACAAAGCTCTTCCTGTAAATGAAAGGGTGAAAGTTCTCAGCAAGGTTAGAAAAATTCACATCCTGCAGTTGGGAAGATCAAATATACCCAGGAGATTGTGAGGAGGAAACAGAAGTCCAGGCCAATTCAAGTATCACTCTGTCTTAACAGAGTGATACTTGAATGCACATAACTTGGAGAAAGCAGTTAGATGTGGTGAGTCAGTCCTATCAGTGACCTCGGGTGGCCACTCAGGTGTGGACACACCTCAAGAGAGACCACTTTAAAGAAGGTTGCTGATTCCCGATGGTTAATTTACAGTTGCTGACTACCTGTGACTTGAAAGCATATACTCTGTAGCATCACATTCTGATTCCGATGCTGTCCCAGGGTGGTGGCCGACACTCACGCTGAGCAGCCACGGTGAGTCACAGCTTTCACTTAGCTATAAGACCTCGAGGGTAAACAACACGTACCATGGAGCTGCAGTATAGTGTCCATATGGTTTTGGATACCTTAAGTGAGACATTCAACACATGATAGCAGAGGTTTATGGCCCTGTCTCAAAAAAAAAAAAACCAAACCAAGGTCCCCAGGGAATGCAGCTCAGTTGGGAGGGCAAGGTCTGGGCCTTCCATCCCCACTAAACACAAAACGGAACACCACCAAAGAGCAGAAAAGACAGACCAGATTAATGTAGACAGGTGTCTTGAATTTATTTAAATCCATAATACGTATAATAATACGTCAAGGAATATTACATAGTCGACATTTCATCCCCAAAGCTACGTGCTCAGCAAATCTACACACAGAACATCTAGAACATCATTTATTTAAATTTTTCTAATTAAAAGTCTCGCCACATTAATTAGCTCAATCCAATCATTTCACAACTTATATTGTAGATCAAGACGCCAAAATATATACATTTTCTTCACTTTTTTTTTTTTTTTTGGTTCTTTTTTTCGGAGCTGGGGACCGAACCCAGGGCCTTGACGTTTTTTGTAAAGACTTTATAAACTTCAAAATAACTTTACTGTAGAGCTTTTCTAATAGTTTCTGTAAATCCTGGATAGCAATGAAATTCCAGAATAAGAGTTGGGTGTGGTTCAATGAGCCCGAGCTATAAAGTTCAAGGTTCAGTTCCAAATTCAGATTAATTTAAAAGCAATAGTATATTTACTGCACACCTCGTATTACCGTTCATTACATTATTTTGTTTTTTTATTGAGCATCTTACGTACAGTGGTTTAGACTTAACAACCCTAGTGAGAGGTGTTGTTACTGTTGCTCCAAGGGATCGAAGCTGGCTGACTTGTTCTGCTTGTCTGAGGCTACGGACTGTGACTGTAATGCAGCCCTCAGTCCCCAGCAGATTCAGTCCCCAGTGTGTACACTGAGCTTGAAGTCAAACATCTTGCAAAGAAATAACCCAAGAACTAAATGAACAAAAACATACATCCTACACTCTAAAGATTTTGGAGTTGCCTTGAGAAAAGATTGTTTACGATTTTACTTTCTAAATGCCCCCATCTTCTGTTGTCTACCAAGTTACCCCTTCTCCATTTTCCTTTTGACCACATCTGCTCCTTAGGGAGAGTTCTTATGCACTGCCGCATCCTAAGTTCCCTAAGTCTCATGAACTACCAAGAGTCTGACACAATGAACTCCTGTGTGCTCTCCGCAGCTTCTCGGTGTATTAACGCTCACCCAACTGCACAAACCTTTTCATTTTCTTTTCTAGGTGTCAGCTCTGAGACCACGGGCTCAGTGAGTTTGTTTTTATTTTGACTCTTTAATTCTACTTTTTTCCTTTTTTTCCGGAGCTGGGGACCGAACCCAGGGCCTTGCGCTTGCTAGGCAAGTGCTCTACCACTGAGCTAAATCCCCAACCCCTTAGTTCTACTTTTTAAAAAACTATCAATACTGTGGCTTTTAATTGAAATGAAAGGGACAACGCTGCGTTTAAGGGGCAGCGCGAGTTTATCATAAAGCCATTCAGCCCTCTCCCAATCTCAACGCACACATCCATTTTTGATTAGAGCAGGGGTTGTGGGGGTGTTCCCAGTGGTGTAAAGACCTAAAGACCTAATTTAAAAATAAATAAATATCTCTATGCAAAGAAAACAGTCCACGCCTTTCCCCTCCGACCCAGACAGAACAGGAGTACTTTGCCTGGGCAAGCTTTCTGAGTGGCTCACCTCCCGGCAAGATGAGCCGGTTTGCTGCCGCGCAGCTCTTCGCGGGCAGGTGCTGCGCGGGCTCGCCAGCTCCTTGTTAATTTGAGCCCGCAAAGGGACCTTTGATCAGCGCGCTCCAAGCCTTCAGGCTTCCCGAGCTGGCTCCGGCGACTTCAAAAGAGCTGTAAAACCGACTGTAATCTCGGCCTTCCTGTTTCTGCGCCTCCCACCCCACCTCCCCTGGGTCTGCACACAAACGCCAAGCTTCTCACAGGACCAGTGTCCTCAGGTCCTGGTAGGTGCAGCCACTGCAAACCCTGTGTGCATTTGCAGAGGGCTGGACCGCCTGCTGACTCAGATTTCTCCCAGAGGAGGACCCACTTCGGGTTCCTTTGCAGAGAAGTGGAGATGGGCATGTCATTTAATACTTGCTGGCCGGAAGCTGATGTGAAAAGCCACAGTCAGTTTGGGGCAAACTCTGGACCAGGAAGGCACCTATTTAAGTGCAGTATACTTCTACAGACTGGCGGTGTGCTGAAACGTTGATACAGAAACTACAACAAAACTGAGTCGGCGCTTGCCTAGGAAGCGCAAGGCCCTGGGTTCGGTCCCCAGCTCCGAAAAAAAGAACAAAAAAAAAAAAAAAAAAAAAAAAAAACAAAAAAACTGAGTCGGCCAGTCTATTTGTCTATCCGTCTGTCTATCTGTCTACCTACCTACCAACTGTACTTAGAGACTAATTTCACTCCATGTATTGTATGTATGTACGTTTGTATCTACCTATCTATGACCTGTGTTTCACTTGTATGTATGTAAGTATGTATCTACCTATGTATGTATGTATGTATGTATGTATGTATGTATGTATGTATGTATTTATGTATGTATGTATGTATCAATCTATCTATCTGTGTTTTGAGACAAAGTTTCACTTTACAGCCCTAGCTGGCCTCCAGATCCACATCTTCCCTCCTGCCTTCCTCCTCCTTTTTTTTTTTTTTTAAGATTTATTTATTTATTCCACGTATGTGAGTACACTGTCACTGTCTTTGGACAGACCAGAAGAGGGCATCGCATCCCATTGCAGATGGTTGTGAGCCACCATGTGGTTGCTGGGATTTGAACTCAGGACCTCTGGAAGAGCAGTCAGTGCTCTAACCACTGAGCCATCTCTCCAGCCCAGGCAGCATCCTTTCTACTCTCAAATTTTAGTTCCTACTTGCCTTGAGCTTTCTTTCTCTTTAAAGGCCCACATAGTTTGGGGTTCTGGGAACTTAATCGTATTTGGGATTAAAAAATTAATTTTTAAAAACTTGACTTTATTTTGTGTGTCCAGGGCGCACACATTGGCAAGTGTCTGGAGGTCAGTCACCGGGAAGTGCCAGTTCTCACTTTCTTCCACTTCCTTCAGGGCCTCTGGGTTGGCACAGGTGTTTATACCTTCTATCTCCCCGGCCCTGATTGATGGCTTACATTGTGATAGCACAGGGGGCACAGGGGGGTGCCCAAGAACTACTTGTTTAGCCTTAAGCAAGCTTTTTTGTCTTTTTTTTATTGTTTAAGATTTATTGTATATGAGTACACTGTAGCCATCCTCAGACACACCAGAAGAGAGCTCGGTTGTGAGCCCCCATGTGGTCTCTGGGATTTGAACTCATAACCTCTGGAAGAGCAGTCAGTGCTCTTCACCACTGAGCCTCCTCTCCAACCCCTGCTTTTTGTCCTTTTTTATGTAGTACCAGAGCTTGAACTCAGGACCTTTTCAGCATGAGGCAAATCTTTTCCTGCGAAGCTATGTAGAGCCTTCCAAGGAAAATTATTCGGAATCTTTGGAAAGCTTGATTTCTCTATCTGCAATGTGGCATTTAAAACAACACAACTCCCCACCAATTCCTACCGCCCCGCCCCACCCCCGTCCCCGCAAATCCCAAAAACCTAATAGTTGTTGCAAAATCACAGAAGGTAAACTGAGCTCTCTCCTGAGTATCCCACCTAAACTGGCCAAAGGGAGAAGGTGCAAGCAGATTAGAGGCTCTGCCAAGGAGAGGCCCATCCCTGATTGATTAAGAACTGGGACTGGGGTCTGGAGGAGGGACTTGGTGGTTAAAAGTCCTGGCTACTCTTCCGGAGGACCCTGATTAGAGAACCCACTTGGCAGCTTACAATGAACAGTAACTCCAGGTCCTAAGGATTCAACGCTGTCTTCTGGCCTATGCAGGGCCCAGGAAAACATGGGCACACACATGCAGACAAAACACTGCTGCCCATAAAATAAGTTAGTAAAAGAATGAAGGTTGATTTGGGGTAAATTCCAAGGTAAATCACTGGCCTTATGGTAAATTCCAGCACCCAAAGGGACAAAACAAAACAAAATAGCAAAACCTTCAGTCTGAGAGACTATGGTCAGTCCGTGCTTAGCGAAGTAGTCATAGCTCTCTTGATCTTGTGACCATCTCTAAAGCCTACACACTGCTTCCTCCTATGAGGTCCTGAGGAGAGGGAAGTAGGGATAGCTTTGCTGCTGTGTCATTAGAAGATGGAGAAGGGTGGGCTGAGGAATGGGCCAGAAGGCAGAAGTGAGGCCAGGACGTTTTGCCCACAAGCAAGAGGAAGCAGGACTTTGGCTCCCATCCAGGGAGAGTCACTGCAAGATCTGACAACAACATCCATTTGTTGGTAACTCAGCTTTGCTTCAAAGAACTTGCTCTTGTGGGGCCCAGACTCCAGCTCTTGAGAGGCAGAGGCAAGAGGATCTCTGTGAGATCGAGGCCAGCTTGGTCTACACAATAAGTTCCAGGATGGCTGGAGCTGCATGGTTAGACCCTATTTAGAAACAAAACAAAACAAAACAAAACAAAACAACAACAACAAAAACGGGTTAGAAAGATGGCTCAGCACTTAAGAGCACTCTGCTCCTCCAGAGAGCCTGAGGTCAGTTCCCAGCAACCATGGGGTGGCTCACAACCATCTGTAATGGGATCTGATGCCCACTTCTGGTGTGTCTGAAGACAGAGACAGTGTACTCATATAAATAAAGTAAATAAATCTTAAAAAAAGAAGAAATCAAAACCAACAAAAAAAGCAAAAACCCTGCAAACTACCACCACCAACAAAATAATTTGCTCTTTGTAACATTGTTAGTGTGTGAGTGTGTGTGTGAGTGTGTGCATGTTAGTGTGTGAGTGTGTGCATGTTAGTGTGAGTGTGTGTTAGTGTTTGCGTGTGAGTGTGTGAGTGTGTGCATGTTAGTGTGCATGAGTGTGTGTGCATGTTAGTGTGTTGTGTGAGTGTGTGTGCATGTTAGTGTTTGAGTGTGAGTGTGTGCATGTTAGTGTGCATGAGTGTGTGTGCATGTCGGTGTGTGTGAGTGTGTGTGTGCGTGTTAGTGTTTGAGTGTGAGTGTGTGCATGTTAGTGTGCAAGAGTGTGTGCGCGATTGCATGTTATTGTGTGTGTGCATGTTAGTGTGTGAGTGAGTGTGTGAGTGTGTGTGCATGTTAGTGTGTTGTGTGAGTGTGTGCATGTTAGTGTGTGAGTGTGTGAGTGTGTGTGCATGTTAGTGTGTGAGTGTGTGAGTGTGTGTGCATGTTAGTGTGTTGTGTGAGTGTGTGTGCATGTTAGTGTGTGAGTGTGTGAGTGTGTGTGCATGTTAGTGTGTTGTGTGAGTGTGTGTGCATGTTAGTGTGTGAGTGTGTGAGTGTGTGTGCATATTAGTGTGTTGTGTGAGTGTGTGTGTGCATGTTAGTGTGTGAGTGTGTGAGTGTGTGTGCATATTAGTGTGTTGTGTGAGTGTGTGTATGTTTTCTTAGTCACATTTCTAATGCTCTAATGAAACATTGACCAAAACAACTGGGGAGGAAACACTTCCTCATTACAATCCATCACTAAGGGAACTCAGGGTTGGATCTTGAGGCAGGGACCTGGAGGTAGGAATTAGTGTAGAGGTCATAGAGGAACACTGTTTACTGGCTTGGTCTTCATGGCTTGCTCAGCCTGCTCTCTTATGCCACCCAGGACCACCTTCCTAGGAGTGGGCTGCCTGCCTAATAATCAAGAAAATGCCTCACAGACATAACATAGGCCAATCTGAGGGAGGCAATTTCTCAGCGGAGGTTCTCACTTCCCACTAATTTGTGTTGAGTTGACAAAAACTGACCAGCATGGTTGGTATGACCAGACGATGAAATAATAATGTTCGTTTTTGGACAAATCCATCCAAAGGGTCCATGCAAACTTTAGGGTGGACATTTCGGGGGTTGAGGGGGAGTGTGGTGGAGAAGAATCTATTTTAAAACATCAGATTTGAGAGTCAAGTTCTGTGTCTCAGTTGGAGTAATGGGTGTGCAGAAGTGGAATGCCCTGAGACAGCTGGTAGCAAAGACTGCAGAGTCCAGGCTTGAGAGGTCAGAGGAAGGACAGGAAAGGGAGTGTGCTGTGGTCTGATGGCGGCTACTAGGTCTGGCAACCCATTCCAGGCAAGACTCTGGATGTAGAAGGGAAAGATGGTAAGAGGCTACAATGTCTCTCCCTTTTCCTTTCCTTTTCTCCTTCCTCCCTGCTTAGGAATTAAACCCAGGATCTTCTATAGCCTAAACTTACACTCCCGCCTCTGACTTACATTCTCACCCACTGCTGATTTTTTGAGGACCAACAGAGATCCAGTGAAACCGGAGGCCAACTGGGGAATGACCTGATTGTGTCCATGTAAGCTCTGCAAGAAGCTGGAGGAGGAGCTGGAGGCTGCCATGACTACAAGAAAAGACACAGCATCAAAGTCAGGGTGAGCACTGGGCAATGGCATATACCCACTGAAGGATAAGAGAAGTGCAGAGAGGCAAGGTTGGTGAGAGCCCATGAACAGCCCAGGTGGGACTGGATTTACGTAGGGGGCAGATAGCAATCAAACTCTAAGAAGCCTTGAAACAGGCCCAAGGCCCAGAGCATGTTCCCGAATTCTTTCCTGGTTGAACTCTCTGGGACTCACGTCTGTGCATACTCATCGCCCCCAGAACCAGCTCTGGAGTCTGTATGTGCCAGTGTGAAATATATGTCTGGAGCTCCTTCCAAAAGGGCCATCAGGGCTGGCAAGGTAGGTCAGCAGGTTAAGGTGCTTATTGCCTGATAACCTCAGTTTGATTCCGTAGGACGCAGCTGGTAGGAGGAGCAGTCTGACTCCCTCAGGCTGTCCTCTTAGCTCCACTTGTACACTGTGTTAGTGAGTGCATCCCATCCCTCATAAATAAATAAAATGCAATTCAGGTGCTGCGCGCAATACTTTAAACCTTCAGTCCCAGGTACTTGGGAGAGCTGAGGCTGCAGACTCACTTGAGCCTGGGTTCTCAAAGTCAAGCTGGACAACAAGATTCTTACCTCGAGATAAAGGGGGAAAAAGGAAACTGAAGCTAAACACAACACTCCAGATGCAAATGGTGGCAGAAAAGGAAGCTGCAGGATCAGGAATGCAAGGTCACCTTCCGCTATGCCGGGGTGAGAGGTCGGCCTGAAATACATTTGACCTTGTCCCCAAAACACAAAACAAGTATCTAAAACCTTAAAACTAGGCATCCAGATGCCTTCCCCTGCCCAGTTGTTTCAACTTGTCCTATATTTGCAGTAGAGAAGACTGACAAAAAAAAAAAAAAAAAAAAAAACGAATTACGGGCTGGAGAGATGGCTCAGTGGTTAAGAGCACTGACTGCTCTTCCAGAGGTCCTGAGTTCAATTCCCAGCAATCACATGGTGGCTCACAACCATCTGTAATGGGATCTGATGCCCTCTTCTGGTGCGTCTGAAGACAGCTGCGGTGTACTCAAAAATAAATAAATCTTTAAAAAAAAAAAAACGAACAAAAAAAATGAATTACTTATTTCTGACACCACCAGCTTTAAAAAGAAACAAAGGCCATTCCATCCCATTCTCTTGAACTACAGACTTTAATTTCACCGCTTGTATGAGCGTCACATCCTGTTCTTACAACGGGTAGCTCCCAAATTGTAAAACTGTTGTTTTTTCCTCTTTGGGTCTCAACCAACACACTCCAAGTCAGAAAGAACTGAGAGTCAGAGGCCCTATGGTTACCCTGTCTTACCCTTGCCTCCTTCTTAATGTATATGTATACATTATGTGTAATGTATATAATGGCACTGTCACTGTCTTGAGTTGGAGGCCGGCCTGGCCTACAGAGGGTGCTTCAGAACAACCAGGGCTAACAACCAGGGCTATACAGACAAGTGTCTTAAAAACCAACCAGCCGGGGTTGGGGATTTAGCTCAGTGGTAGAGCGCTTGCCTAGTAAGCGCAAGGCCCTGGGTTCGGTTCTCGGCTCCGAAAAAAAAAAAAAAAGAAAAGAAAAAAAAAAAAAAACCAACCAGCCAACAACAAAACAAAACAAAAAACAAGGTCTTGTGACCTCAGCTTCTTCAGAACACGGAACTGTTCTTGGAATGTGTTTTTATGCCCCTCCCAGGTATAGCTGATAGGAGTAAATTTACTTCTGATTGAACGTTACAATTGGCTATTGTTATGCCTCCGTGGAAAAGGGTGGTTTTGCTGCAGGCGGCCAGCCCAGTCCGTCCGCCAAGGGCGTCCTGAAGGGCTCTAGCAGGACTGAACTTGACAATACAGGATGGGGCACGGCAGACATGGAAGCCACAGATTTGGCTTTTCACCTTTCTCCTTGCTAAACTGTTAGATGATATTCCTAAAGCCAGACTCTAATAAGACTTATTCCCTTATTTGGCCCCTGACTCATTCCTGAGACCAAACACAAGGTCCCACAATCAAATTCATTATTTGTCCAATGTCCAACCCTAACACAGGCTCTTCCTTTTCTCCTTAAAACCCCACCTCAGCAAAAAGAATCCCCGCTTGCTGTTGCTGCCTCAACCCTTCCCAACCCTCTTCCCTTTTTCCGATAACCTCCTTTGTAATTAATATTGGGTATCTGGGTGTGACCCTCGTGGAAGAGGTTGACCTCCCTTGTGGAAGTCTAAACTCTTAACCCCCGTGGCCCATCCTTGCGGCTGTAGCCTGTCCTTGCCGCCATCCGTCCTGTCCTTGCCGCCAAAGCCTGTCCTTGCCGTGGTCCAGTTTACTCACTAACTGTTCTTCACCCTCAGAGTATAAACTGTCTGATGCTCTGAGTAAAGTTGGCTATTGCATGAGACCTCAGCCTGATTCATTTATCGGCTTCACTCTCCCTACCGTCTTTAGAGCATCATAAACCTTTAGAATTAGAATTTAGAGGAATCATTTCTAGATAGGAAGTCTTCTACCGTACCTCAGCTTGCTGAACTGAGCTCTCTATGTGTTGGCATGTCAGGATGTCGTCGAAGAACCGGGTGTGTAGCCTCCATGGTCACCTCACACTGTGTCGACATACTCATTCACGTCACATTTGTTTGCCTGCGACTCAATCAGACGCCATACTCAGCCACACTCGGCTTCATCTTTCCCCTTTAGGTTCCAATGCTAAAATGATATTTCAGAACTGAGATGCATGAAAATCTACCAACAGCACTGATGCCCTTGCCCTCCTTCTTAAGCCTTGCCCAGGATTTAACGCAGTTGGTCTTCCATAAGCCATTTTGTTCTCCTTTGGTTTGGGGCTGTTGGGGATCAGTCCCAGGGCCTCGGGTGGGTGCATGCCCTGTGTGGATCTGTCTCATGCTATCCTTCCATCTCATCACTTTTGTTTGTTTGTTTGTTTTTTGAGACAGGTTCTGGCACTGCATCTGGAGCTCATGGCCTTGTAGCCTTGTAGCCTTCCATCTCTCTACCCCCCCCCCTTTTTTTTTCTTTTTTGGAGACAGGGTCTCAAGTTGCGCTTGAAGCTCATGGATTGGCTACAATGCCAGACTAGTGAGCTTCAGACATCCATGTATTCTACTCTGACCCTCACTACCCCCATTTTTATAGATTTGTGTGTCTAACTTTCATGTGGGTACTGGGGATCCAAGCTCACTTCTTCGTGCTTTTACCTACTTTCCAGCCGTTTCCAGTCACCCCACAGAGTTCTAATGAGAGCTGCAACACATAATACAAGAAACAAACAAACCAACAAGGCCGAGGCAAAAACTGCCTCAGGAAATGCAAAATGCTTAATTATCATGATGAGGATTGTTAGCGTCAGAAGCTGTTTGCAGGTAGCCTCTGAATCCAGCGATGACTAGGCAACCAGGACCCTCCTGTGTTGTTGGTTGCCATGGCAACTGCTGTACAATCCCTGCACAAGCCTCACCCGCATCACCAGTGCAGTTATCACCTGGGTTACCTACATCATAGCCCAGATAAAGACAGAGACCCCCTGACCCATCTCTCTCTCTTTCCTCTTCCTCCCCTCTTTCCCTCTTCAATAAAGGACCTCTCTCATAAAAACGGTGCTGGATCTGAGTGATCTGTCCAGGAAATAGCCACCTTTCAACTAACAAGGATACTGAACTTTTATTAAGTGCTATTCATGAGATGGACACTAGCAGAGTTGTATAAATTCTGTTCACATGGTCCTCATAGCAGCCCTATGCAAAAGGGACCCTTTCCATTCTAATTACACAGACTTAGAATCCAGTAGTCAGAGAGACCATGATTAACTTAGCCTCTCAAAGACACACCAGAAGAGGACATCAGATCCCATCACAGATGGTTGTGAGCCACCATGTGGTTGCTAGGAATTGAACTCAGGACCTCTGGAAGAACAGTCAGTGCTCCTAACTGAGCCATCTCTCCAGTAAATGTCCAGCAAGACATTTACCCCTAAGACAACAAGTATGTATCACTCTGTAAAGTAGACTCTCAAGTCTTCATTTAGTAGAACATACATTTTTAAAGATACATTCATGGGCTGGAGAGATGGCTCAGTGGTTAAGAGCACTGACTGCTCTTCCAGAGGTCCTGAGTTCAATTCCCAGTAACCACATGGTGGCTCATAACCATCTGTAATGGGATCTGTTGCTGTCTTCTGGTAGATCGCAATCATGTACATGAATTAAATAAATACATGAAATACATTAAATAAATACATGAAATAAATAAATCTTGAAAAAAAATCTAGGATACCAAAATCAGGAGATGTTCTCATATAAGTGTCTTATATAGAATCGTGTAAAATTCATGGATCACCTGTGTACATTCTGTTGTGATCTCATCTCTGGATTCTTAGTACGATATAATGAGTATGTGAGAAGCTGTAGTATATTGATTCAGCAAGAATGAAAAGAAACATTTATACAGGCTCGGTACAGATACTTTTTCCAAATATGTATTTTTAATTATTATTACATTTATTTGTTAATTCCTGCAGGTGCCAAGGTTTGTGGAAATCTGGAACCCAGTGGGTAAGAATGGCTGACCTCATAACACTCGAAATGTAAATAAGAAATACTCAAGTTAATAAAAAAAAAAAAAAAAGAATGGCTGACCTCGATCAAATCACAGAAACCTGGCGATGCAGGGTTTGTTTGTTTATTTGTTTTTTGTTTTTTTTTTGTTTTTTTGTTTTTTGTTTTTTTGTCAAGCATTCAAGGTGTCAGGATTTGAGACTACAGAAAACAGGTATAGTCATTTATACCCTTCTTGAAGAGCACTGGGAAGAACGCATTTCCTGAGTGTCAGAGGCTCGCAACTCTTCTGCTTCCTTTTCCAAGGTGAGGGTCGCTCAGCTGAAGCTGCCTGGTGATGCTGGCTTACCCATCGGGTTTCAGGGTCTTGTCTATCTACTTGTCCAGAAAGAGGATCCTAGAAATGAGAATCCTCCTCCGTGCTGTGGAGATCCTTCTGCGCGGCCGGTAGTGGGCGGAGCCTGCGACAGCACGGAGCTTGGTTTTTGCCATTTATGAACGTTTCACGCTTCCTGCCACTTTCATTCTAAGCTCAGGCTTGTGCCCATCTGTTTAGAAGACAGAAGGAAATAATCCCTTGACCTCCTAAACCGTGACGCGGGCTGACATCAGGCATCACATTCGTGGGATTTTCACAGGTACCTGAGTAGGAAGAATGGGTAGCTCAAGTAGCCTGGTTCTCCTTGAACTTTGTGGGAGACCTCAAGAGGAATTTAAGACCTATTTTGTAAACTTAAAAATTAGTAGAATCAAGGGAGAGATTTCAGACATGGTCATTAGTTTCTGTTTGCAAAAGGAATTGATTGGGCCTTGGTTTCACAGCTGAAAGTCAAACAGCGTATTGAACAAACAAGGCAAACTTCAGCACCTCTGCTTTCCAACAGCATTCGGCAGTGAGCACACCGAGACGCCCGATTTTAACTCATAATGTCATTTATTTAAACCAAAACTAGTTTATAGTTTCAAGCAGTGGATTTCAAAGATTAAAAAAGAAAGGAAGAAAGAAAGAAAGAAAGAAAGAAAGAAAGAAAGAAAGAAAGAAAAAGGAAAGAGTCATGTTCTCAACAACAACCCCACCCCACCCCCGTTTCTACTAAAATACTAGATTGCACTGTAGAGGAGGGGGTTAGACCCTAACATGGGAAAATCCTTTTCTCAGATAATCTCCTCCTCCTCCTCCTCTTCCTCCTCCTCCTCTTCCTCCTCCTCCTCCTCTTCCTCCTCCTTCTCCTCCTCTTCCTCCTCCTTCTCCTCCTCTTCTTCCTCCTCCTCCTCTTCTTCCTCCTCCTCCTCCTCCTCTTCTTCCTCCTCCTTCTCCTCCTCTTCCTCCTCCTCCTCTTCCTCCTCCTCCTCTTCCTCCTCCTCCCCTTCCTCCTTTTTCTCTTCTTCCTCTTCTTTCTCCTCCTCCTCCCCTTCTCCTTTTCCTTTGTTTTCCTAGGTAGGGTTACTCAATGTAGCCCAGGCTGGACTTGAGTTCTTTTTCTTTTTCCCCCACCTTTGGGATAGGGTTTCTCTGTGTCCCTGGCTGTCCTGGAACTCGCTCTGTAGACCAGGCTGGCCTCAAACTCACAGAGATCTGCCTGCCTCTGCCTCCAGACAGAATTGAATTCTTGATCCTTCAGCCTTGGCTGGAGTTCTTCAACTTTAGATTCCTACATTCAAAAGCAAAGTCATTTTGGGGACTGGCTGAAATGTTCAAGGAGCAGGGTGAAATAAAACTGGTGAAAGGCAAGACCTATGACGAGGTTAGCAAGCCATCAGACCTCCGTGCCCTCAGGAGATTCTGTCACTTCTTGAACAGTCTCAAAGGCAGACTTTATTGTGTTATTGAGTGACTTATGCACCCACAACGGAAACGATGCCTACCGCATATTCATTTGCAAATCTGACCAAGGGGGTCAGAGGAGACTGGAGAGGAACACTATGAACATGGTTGACATTGATTGACATTGATGACATCAAGTCCTCTTTGTAACACAGAACCCAGTGGACAGTGAACCAGACAAATAGTTGCCAGCGTGAACTGTGGAGGTGAGGACACAGGCCTGCAGTTTAGATTCATGCCTGTCCCTTAGGAATAGTGCCACGGTGGTAGGTCACTGAACGGAGGTGGAGAATTTCTTTTCTCTTTTTTTTCTCCTGCCTCCCCCTGCCCCCTGCCCCCTTTTGTGGTGCCGGGTATTAGATACACACACACACACACACACACACACACACACACACACACATACTGACCACACTTTCTGCCACTGACAAAGGCTCCGAATCCCCAAGTACACAGTTTTTTTTTTTTTTTTGTTTGTTTGTTTTTTGTTTTTTGTTTTTTATAACGGTGGGAATGGAATTAGAAACACAAAGCACAGATCTGGTTTTAACTTTAGGACTCTTTGGGAACACAAAGGGGTGTGTGTATGCGAAGAAACGAAAGTGGTTAAAATATGTATGTGCGAGGGGCTTATAGCAATCCGTACCTAACCCTTAGCACAGTGGAGAGATAGTAACCCCTAAATCAAAATGCCAAGCTCCTGTGACTATCAGTGTGAAAGACTTCAGTTTTTCCATTCTGAAATCTTTTAGACAGGGTCTCCCACAGTCTGCTCCGCACCGGGCAGGAGTCATAGTGTGTAGGTTGCTACAGTGAAAGTGAGGAAGGAAACTTAGTTGCTGAGTCGCCTACTTCCAAAGAACCAGTTAGATTTTGGAAGACTGGGGCTTCAGGAAACACACTCGGGCCTGAAAGCAGTGCATTGATTATTTTATTAATTTCTTCTTTTTACATGATGGGAAACGTTCATCTATTTACAGGTTGTTATTTTTATTTATTTATTTTTTTGTCCACACACAGTCTAGGTAAATAAGCCTATGAAATTCCAATTCAGAAAGCCATAAAAATCTTCCCCAGCCCTCCATCTGAAGGCTTTCAAATAAACCTTTTCTCCCCAAACCAAATTAATTTTTAAAAATTACATTAGGGAATTCAGATATGCTAATGATTTACATTCCAGTTATTTAAAATATGCATCTAGACATGTTCTTAAAAAAGAAATGGTAAATCACAAGGGCTTAAATTAAAGCAGTACTTCACAGCAAAACATTAAGGGAACATCTATAAATAACAGAAATATATTACAAATAAATTAGTTCTATTTACCATTTCAAATATTAAAAATCTTTAATCCATTTCTTCATCTCTCTTTACAAAAAGGTTATGTGAATTGTATGGAAACATCTGCAAAAAATATAATAAATACTTAATTTCTTTGAATGTATTTTTGTTGTTGTTGTTTTTGATGAGGGAGACAAACTTCTTTTGTAATTCCCCCCGCCCCAAGAAAATGCCCAACACCTTTATACCAAAGTTAAACAAAATAAGTAATTTTCCAGGGTACATACATTGTTCATTATGAACTAAAAAACATCTCTACAAATTACATCAAAAAGAAGAACGCAATAAAGGTTCCCGCTGTCAGTTTCCAGGTTCCAGTGGGTAACAGGCTGTATCGTGTGTGTGGGGGGTCATGTACTAACAACAATAATTAGCTTTTTTTTTTCTTATAAAGTGTTTTGTACAGTTTAAACTGTGTTTCTCAGGAAGGCAAAGGTTCTGATGCCCTGCAGGCGTTCAGTGAAGAGATTTAAAATTCTTACCAAAAATAGCTTATGAATATACAAATGCCATTCGCTTAGACAAGATCAATAGGCCTTCTCTGGTCTCTCCTTAAAATAGCCTTGGCTAAATCGGTCCCCAAGGATAACATTGTCGAAGGATCTGGAATCCCATCAGAAACTGATCTCAGCATTACCTCAGGGCAAGGGGCTGCAGTAGTAAGCGAGGGGGTCTAAGTAGGACTAGGATGGACCAGAATGAACACTGCTTCCTGTGAATTCCATGTCTTTCCTGGATAAGTGTGACCATGGGCTACCCAAGGTGGAAGTTGGCCTTACTCCTGAATGCTTCTGATCTTACATTGCTGCTCCACTGTCAAGAGTCTTTTTTATTTTTATTTTTTTGAAACTAGCAAATACTTGAAGCTCAAAAATCTCTGCTCCAGTTGGACACAGCGCTGACTTTGTCTGCCCTAGTTAAAAGTTGTTGGTGTTTTGTTTTGTTTTTTTTTTAATAAGTTATAGCCCTTTTCTTGTAAACCGCAGCAGTAAACATTTGTGCCCTGTTGATAAAGGTACCTCAAAGCTTCGATGGCTCTGAGAGGTAGCGAATTCTCTAGTGGTTTTAGAATATGTCTGAAAATACTGGTCGCCAGAACCCATCGCTTCTCTTAATTTTGTAAAGAAAATTAAATTAGCACCTGGCTATGACAGTGGTTTTTTGTTTGTTTCTTTTCTTTCTTTCTTTCTTTTTTTTTTTTTAAGCATCTCTGATGCAAGCATTTTTTTTTTCTTTTAAGTCTTTTGTTTTTCTATGGCAAGTTTCTAGTTCTTTAGGTTGCCAGCTTGAAATTATACAGCTGATCCTTTCAGAATGCCACATTCTGAATGCTTAAACTGCTACAAGGAAAGGGCATTTGAAGACTTCGTCTGGAAGCTAGTGCACATGGCCATGACAAAACTGCAAGCCAACAGCGAGCCTGGAACCCACCCAGACGTTTGGATTTCTATCAGCGTTTATGAATGCCCTACTGCCCTGACTCCTAGTTCTTGACCCCTTGCATATCAAATGACTTCTCTCATTAACTGGAACTTCAGAATCATAACGACAGTTCTTTGGAATGAGGCAGCATGTCAATTGGGGTAGAAAACCTTTTATTTTATTCATTTGACATAGAACAAAAATCCTGTGCTGGGGAACAGGTGAACTCCGTACTGGAGTGAGAGGAGACCGAAGGAGAAAATGCCCCCGAAATGTGAAGGGCTGGGTTGAACTAGACGGATGTGTAGCATTCAAAGTGTGGCGGGAGTACGGGAACTCTCCTCTGGAAATGGCCTTGCCGCCCCTCGGAAGCAGAAGCTTTCTTCCGTGTGTGAAATCTTAAGTGGCCCCACCAGGATGAACACGAAACTAACAGAACCAATTCCTTCCCACCCTCCCATTTGAAAATCATTGCCATGCCATTATAATACACAGAGTACAAGAAGAGTTGATTAAAAAAAAAATTCAGGTCTAAATTTTCTTAAGATAAATAAATGGATTCCTTATAGAGGATCTTAAACCACCGGTGTTTCCTTTTGCCTTAACTTTCTTCGTTTTATTGCCTTTCAGAATAGATTAATTTCCCTGAAAGATCGAATTTACAATCTTCTGCTGATTGAAACATTTGAAGCTGCGGTTGATGAAGTACCAGTGAGGCAGTTTGTACAGCTGCGAGGGCACAGATGCAGGGCACCTGCGCGCTCCGCCCTTCTCTCCTACATACCCAGGCCCCCAACCCTAGGCCAGCTTGGTCCCCTCTGTCACTTTGATTCCAATGAGATGGTAGGATTTCTGAGATTAGAAATAAAGCGCTCTTTGCTTGTAAAAATAACCGTTTGGGGGCAAATAAAGGGAGTCGGAGCCCTCGTTTCTTTCGCGTGGAAGACGGTAAGTCCCAAAGGATCACCCTATGTAATACTGGGTTTCTGAAATACCCTATGGTTTTATATTGCTGAGTTCTAGGGGCACACTAGCTTGAGAGAACTGAGGAGGGTGAGTGACCTACAGGTGTCGTTTCTACACAAGTTTGCTTGGCCCAGAAAATAAAGGGTTTGGATGTCTGCATGAGGCTTCAGGACTGGGGAGCGAAGCTCGGTGGAGAAGATGGGCAAAGTGGTCCAGGAAGCGGGGCGGCCTGGGGACGGCTCCTGCGAGGTGGACAACTACGCCACGACGGTGGCGGTCACTGAG
Source organism: Rattus norvegicus (assembly GCF_021556685.1). Classification (NCBI taxonomy): domain Eukaryota; kingdom Metazoa; phylum Chordata; class Mammalia; order Rodentia; family Muridae; genus Rattus; species Rattus norvegicus. Next base: position 125,803,967 of record NC_141542.1, on the reverse strand, counting down.
CTCAGAGACGGAGGGGGCGGGGAGACGGCCGAGGGCAGGGATGCGGGACGGTCCTCGTCGGCCGCGCTCAGAGCCGGGTCTGCGCCTCGGGGATGTAGATCTCGATGCTCTCGGCGCTCTCGGTGGCCGAGTTCTGGCGGACTGATGCTGCGCGCTTGGCGGCCATCAGGCGCTTGCGGGCCTCCTGGCGCTGCGAGCTCTCCAGCGAGCGCTCCCGGATCAACGGCGCGGGGCCCTTCGCCGGCTTCTTTGGCACTGGAGGAGGGGCCCTTCGCTCCTGATCAAAGCAGAAGGTTCAGGACATTACACAGCTTCTCAGGACAAGCTTGGGAAAGACTGGGATAGGTCAGTAGTCTGAACACACACGCACACACACACTGCTGCTTTTTGCAAACCTAAGGAGGTTAGTTCTGATCTGCACACTGTATTTACGATTCCTCTTCTTTGTTCTGTTTTGGGTATTAACAAGAGTCAGGGAAAACACAATCTCTTATGCTTAAGGCCGAGGTTAACGCTGGATCGCAGAACTAGGTCTTTCCACGGCAGGATGTGGGCATTTAAAGTGCACCCCCTGCAAATGGATCCCTGAACCTCACAGTGAAGGTGGTTCTCTCTGTGTACTCCAGACTCTTCCTGCCGCTAAGGATGGACCAGAAGAGCTCAACAGCTACAGAATTATTTAGAACTCTGCATCAGGTAGGAGCTTGGTGTAAAGACTAAAACCCTGTCCACCCTCTCCCTGGGCCCACTCAGTCTTCCCTTCCACCCATTCCTAAACAGCCAGATGAGATTATAAGACTGTAATCTCGGCTTCGATGGTGCCACCTGGAGTTACACCCTTTTTGAACACCACATAGGAACACATGGCCATGGGTCGATTGTACAGGGTCGCTGGGGAGGAAGACTCTGGTAGTTCCTACTCAGAAGGATCTTTCCAGAACTTCAGTCCCTAGGGGGGTCTCAGCTTGCTTGTGGTGGCCCAGAAGTTGAACACAGGACTGGAAAAGGTCGTCCCTCGTATCAGCAATCCCTGAAACAGTTTTTAGAACTTATCTATTTTACTAAAAAGTATAGCCACCCATCCGGTAGGCATGGTAACTATACATCGTGGAAAGAAAGCACAAGGAGGTTGTTGGGAGGTAGGCGTTGAACTTTCAGGCCGTGAAAAGGTCCACACAGGTCCATTTTAAAAAGAAGACCCTGTATCCTTATGAAATCAAATGTGAAGCTTATCATGTAGGGACTGAATCTCCAACTTAACCTTGATGCTCAGTACAGCAGCTCCTCCTTGTTGCCAGGGAGAAGTTCGAAGTTAGGAATTGGTTACACTAGGATTCTCGGCCCATGGTTGTTTAAAATGGAGTCTGTGCTTCTGAAAGGTCCCACCACCCTAGTCTCTTCAACATATATACATACATACATATATATATATATGTATGTATATATACATATATTTCCTGTCAAGTTCATGAGATGATGAAAGACTGGTCATAGGTAAACTGCATTTAAAAAAAAACGTAAAAACTAAGCTAAATAATTTATTATTAGGTCACATATCAGAGTGAGTCACATGTAACGATTTCTTTGCATCACTTTAATGTCTTCGCTGTGGGGTAACTGGTGGACAGTTTTTAAAGTATGAATATTGGAAACTTTTTAGTCAATTTTTCTTTCTTTGCACACTTTATTATTATTATTTTTTTTAACAATAATGTTAAAGAGTCAGTAGGAGAGAAATTAAATGGAGCGGTACTAAGCTTCCCGAGTGTGTACACTTGTGCATACTTTAAGACCGGTTTAAAAGCCTGGCTAGCAGATGGTTACACACATAAAGGAAACTAGATAAAGCACAGTGCTTGGCTTCCCAAACAAGAGGCCACACACACATCAGTAGATCCTCAAGCCCAGTTCTAAACCCCTCCATTGGATGGTCGTAGACTTGGGGATGGAGGTGGTGGTGACAGCATTTGCCCTCCTTAGAGACGGTCCCTTGGGACTGGGTTTGTCCTGGGTGCCCACTGACCCTGCACACTTGGAAATGATGGGCAGCAGTGGGTTGCTGCTAAGCTCTTTAGGGGCAGAGCTCTCATGGCTCTGAGGGAATGGCTGTCCCCGAGTTCGGAGGTTACCTCTTGTAACCATTTGACCCCAGGTCACAGGAGAACAAAACTTACTTAAAAAGTCATCCAGGACAGATCAGCCTGGGTAGGTGGACATTAGAGATTTGTAAAATGTGGTGGGACTACAGCAATCAAATATCAATTGTTGATCAATTAAGAGAATTTAAGTCTTTATTTCTAAGCTGTTGCATGCGGATCCCAGGGAACAGTGTCCTCCCCTCCCCACAACCCCCAGGCATTCAATTAGAAGTATTAAGTTAAAAAAGAAAAAAAATCCCAACACTTCTAGTGACCGTAAGCCTCATAATGAGAGCATTCGAGACTCGGAAATCAGTGGGGCGACTGTCAGTCTGTCTGTCACTCAGGGTTTCCTACTGTTTCTTAGAAACACATCCTGAAGGTGTAAGGAAGTTCAACTCTTGTTCTTCGGAGCCATGCACTGAAGCAATCATTTATTTTAGTTTAGAAAGCATAACTGGAGGCAGTCCCTCCCAGTGTCTAACCTGGTTTAACTTAGAGTTTAATTAACCAGAAAAGAAAAAGGAGAGAGAGAGAGAGAGAGAGAGAGAGAGAGCAGAGGAGGAAGAAAGAAAAAGGAATAAAAGGTAAAGAAAAGCCACATTCCCACTTCCCAATTCACAAAGACAGGTTTTTCTTCAAAAAAAAAAAAAAATGCCTGAGACACATTACAGATACTGTCCCGAGTGATTAGCATGTAAACACTGTCATCACAATGAAATGACACAGGGTACCAGCTCCATTTCACATTGTAAACAGCAGGACAGAGTGTAGCAGCCTATTTAGACTGTCCAGTGTTTGTGCAGGTTTTTAAATGAACCATACAAAATCTACATTGTTCTACCTTCTTGTCAAGAGGATCCATCTGTTTCCAATTATTGGCCTTTAACTGATGAAGTTCATCAAATTTCATACTAATGTTTTCTATGGACAACTGCAGCATGTCCCAAAACCCCGCCAAATCCTGGGAAGTGGGTCTCGGGTGAGCATTGGGATTCTGTGCAAAAGAGAGAAAAACATGGATGCTTTTAGAGGCGGTAGGATCAGAAAGGCATTTTCAAACATTTCAAAGAACCTCAGGAGGTTGGGTTCCTTTTGGCTCTTTTGACATGAGATAAAAGTGAGGCTGCTAATGGTAATTTTCTGCGTGCCCGCATTGCATTCCGTGATCTTCAAATGCCAAGGTTATTAAGTCCCTCTGTCCTTACAGCGGGGTGGTTGTTTCAGTCTGATAACTGAGGAGAGTCTAAACATCAGAAAAGTCCCTGAATGTGTTATCTCTCTCTACTGGATGTACTTAAAAACACTGTATTTCATTTACAACTTCATGCCACACGGTTTAGTCAGAGAACAGAGGAGAGTTCTCGGATAAGTTTAGTTTTAAGACTCATGTTGAGTGAAGTAGTAGGGTACAGAATCGCTAAGCATAAGGTATTTTCAAAATACTTTGTGGTGGAAAGGCTTCTTTGATGCTAGAGACTGAGCCAGGGTTTACATAGTCGAAGTGATCAACCGTGGAGACATATACCTAGTCTGAAACTATTGCATGTTTAATAATTCAGATATTGTTAATAAATATGATATAGAATAATTTTATCCTATGACACGTTAGAATTAGCTGGTTTTAAATATAGCAAAAGTTAGAAAACATTTATACAAACATATATGTTGGTAATAATTTCCTTTTAGAATAATAAATATCTTTCAGTGTTTAAGAACTGACTTTTTAAAAGAAACTAGCCTTTTTTTTTTCCTTTTTAAGATGTATTTATTTATTATGTATACAGAATTCTGCCTGCATGTATCCCTGCGGGTCAGAAGAGGGCACTAGATCTCATTACAGATGGCTGTGAGCCACTATGAGGTTGCTAGGAATTGAACTCAGGACTTCTGGAAGAGCAGTCAGTGCTCTTAACCTCTGAGCCATCTCTCCAGTCCAAGAACAACTTTTAAAAGAATTACTCAAACATGTTATTATTATCAACTGGACATAGTTGTGCATGCTTTTAATGCCAGCTCTCAGGAGGCAGAGGCAGGCGGATCTCTATAAATTCCAGATCAACCTGGTCTACACAGTGAGGAGAGCCAGAGTTACATAGTGAGACCCTGTCTAGAAGAAAAACTCCAAACAAACAAAAATTTATTACTATTATTATCTTGTGTTTATGTGTATGTCCATATCATAACACGCATGTGGTGGTCAGAGGACAACTTTAAAAGTTGATTCTTTCCCCATGAGGGTTTCAGGGATTTAACTCATATCATCAGCAAAGTACCTTTAACTATCAAAGCCAGCTGACCAACCCAAGAGCTGACTTCTCTTAGTTCGTTTGCTTGGGAGCTGGCTGGCTGCGTGATTTATGCTGGCCCAGAAATCTCTAACCTCCGGCCTCGGCCTGCAAGTGCACATTATCACATCTGGCTCAGGGTGACTTTCTTTGACTCTGTAGTCGGGCATCACTGTCATCGTCACCAACACCCTCTGCCAAAGCAGCTGAAGGTATCATCGGCAGAGAGTAAGAGTCTTCCTCCCTTCCCCGTGTCGGGAGCTCCTAGTGCCATTTGTGGTTAGTATGAAATAACTGTGAATGAATCCTTATGTCCTATGGTAACTGGGGGCCGGCTTATACAGAATCAGCTTTTCAGAGAGTAAAGATTGATGGCCATCTGATTGTTTAAAGGTTGGAACTGACATTTACACCCGGGGATGAGCTAGGATGCTTGGCCTCATCCCAAATAAATACAAAGAAAGACGCTGCGTGTAGCGTTCCGAGACTACCTATAGTTTCTTGGCATTAGATAGAGATTCTTGGGATCTTGGCATTAGGTTCTCCTGAGATTCTTGGAAGTAGATTCCTTTTACAGTTTCTTTTCTTTTCTTTTTTTTTTTTTTCCCGGAGCTAGGGACCGAACCCAGGGCCTTCCGCTCGCTAGGCAAGCGCTCTACCGCTGAGCTAAATCCCCAACCCCCCTTTTAAAGTTTCTAAGTGCTTGGTTCAATACTGAAATCTGTTCTAGGGACGGGAATGGGTGTGGCTTTGTGGCGCGCGCGCATGCGCTCAAGCCTCAAGTTCAGCCTTTAGCGCCTAGTCAAACCAAAATAAAACAAACACAACAAAACATAAAAAATATTCCAGGGACATACTACTTGAATGAACGAAAGCAGTTCTTTGTAGTATTTTGACATGGTAAGCAGCAACTACAACAAAAGTCCGTCAAGGGGTATGGTGGCAAACACCAGAAATCCTATCAGTAAGTTGCTGAACCAGGAGCATCCCATAATGTGAGGCTACATGACAAAAACAAGAACAAAAGACCTGAGGGGATAAAACAAAAAGAGACCCCTCAATTTTCTGAACACATGGTAGATTTGATGAGGCCCTTCTCGATAATTTATGATTCTACAAATATTTAGCCTTATCCATAATGGAACTTGGGGGTCAGTGACATTTTCTTAGTCACGGGTTTTAGTGCTTTATTGTTTTAGCACCCAGGGTTTCTTGTCTGAGATCCTTGGGTCCAGATGTTGAGATGTCAGACTTCATAGGGGTTGGGAAAGTTTGTCTATCTGCACTCAGTGAGATATCTTAGAGACAGAATACAAGTCAATGTGAAAGTCATGTATATGTCACATATACCCAATATACACAGTCTGTGACTGGATACATCTCCTGTATTTTGACAGTATTTGGCAATATTTTGACATTTGCCTGCATTTTGACAGTAATATGTTATATGAGGTCAGATGTACCAAAGCCTTCCTGTCCCCGGAGTTTCAGATTTTAGAGCATCATTTCTGATTTTGGATTTTTTTTTTTCTTTTTTTGGTTTGGGTATGTTCAGCCTACAGTTCTGTAACCCAAGCTTCTGTGGCAGTTCCTTAGATGTGCTTAGCTTAACTCTGTCATGAGCAACCTGGGCCTTGCCCCAAAGGAATCTCTTTGCCCCATTTTGTCAAAAAGACAAATGAGGAGTAATAAAGAGGTCGGGAGTGGGAGCCATCTCTAACCCAGCTGTTGTCCGACAGTCAGAGTCATATTGTACAGCGGCTGAGCCTAAATCAGATCATCTCTGAGATTAGAGGTACAGGAGAGAAAGATTACCTCCCCCCCTCCCCACCCCCGGCCTCACCCCCACCCCCACCCCCACCCCAACCCCGTGCCCGTTTACTTATGTTGGGAAAAAAAAAAACAAATTTCATCCATTTGCTCTGAGCTTGAGAATCTAGTCTGGAACAAATGTGTTCTCAAAGTAAAGAACTGTCTTTCCCCTCTTCTTTTCCTCAAAGGAAGAAAAACTAAAGAAAGAACAAGCTCAGGGCTGGAGAGATGGCTCGGTGGTTAAGAGCACTGGCTTGTGTGTCCAGAGGTCCTGAGTTCAATTCCCAGCAGTGACTCGGTGGCTCACAACCATCTGCTGCCCCCTAGAGTCACTTTCATTCAGCTGTGGTGCTAAGAGGACCGACCACCAGGGATCACCACTACTCCCTGGGATGACTCACTCCCTCTGCCAAAATGAGGTTGGGGATTTAAATCCTGCGTGTGAGATCCATAGGTTCAGTGGCTGAACAGACAAGGGTTTGGACCGTAACTACCTTTTACTATGGACTGGTTGGTAAGTTTCTCAACTTTTATGTCCATTTACACACACACACACACACACACACACACCCGTAAATCATAAAAATAATGGCACTAGTGAACTCCACATGGCCATTCTGGGGAGTTAGCCAGGGCATCTGGCACGTGTAGGTGCAGGACTTCTTCAGGAACCTTGTTTGAGCAGCACCAATGATCTTCCTCCATTGGCGTGCACTTACTTTAATCGAGACTCTGCTAGTTCGTCACATAAATTTCTCTAGCGGACACTGACTAGAGGACACCACGAGGAACGAGGAAATGTCAAAAGCTGACTGTCCTGTTGGAAACTTAATTTCTAGAAACCAGCACACATTAAAAAAAAACACAACAACAAAAACAAACAAAAAAAACAACAAAAGGAAAACCAGTTTCTGCAATTTCATCTTTAAAATGAGCACAATATTTATGTTCTACCGTGTAGTGCCCTCAGAAACTTGCTTTTTTCAATTCTCTTTTTACATTTATTCAGTGTGTGTGTGTGTGTGTGTGTGTGTGTGTGTGTGTGTGTGTGTGTATAGAGAAAAAAAAAAAAACTTGAACTCATGTCATCAGGCTTGTCAGCAAGCCCCTTTAGCAAGAAGCCATCTTGCCATCCCTGGACTGGATTCCTTTGAGGAGAGAACACGGTGCCTATGACGCAGAGTTAAGATTCTAAAGCCCTGTCAGTTGGGGTCATTTGGATGCCAACCGTGTTTTCAGTTGACACACATCAGTAAGCTCCCTTAGATTTGCTTTGTTTTAGAGTCAGCCTGACCAGCAACTGAGCAATGAAAGCTGTGTTTGTAGAGCCGCTCTTGGAGGACATGGGCCTTTTAGAGGCCTCCTCCAAGAGACTCTTGACCTCTGTTTCACCGCCAACTTTGCAAATGCTATTGCTGTTGTTACTGCTGCCTTTGAGGTCTTTTCCTTCCTTTGTGTCTGTACGTCAGAGGTAGATGGAGCACTTGCTTGTCTCGGGGTGTCTAATCTACATTTTGTGATACCCCCCCCCCCCAACCTCTGGCTTTTGAATGGAAACAGAAGTCACATCAGGAGACACAGTTACTGATTTTTTTTTTTTAAAGAAAGACTGTCATGATTATTATCACTGTAATCGTATTTAGGAAACAGCGGTTTGTTTCGTATTTTAATAAGAATCAGAAAATCGTATGAAATCTAGGAACATGGAAGGTTTTTAACACAGAAAACCAGGATATGGAGTTTAAACTTGATCCTGCCCTAAGATTATTGAAGTACAGAATAAAGTGGGGTTTTTTTTTTCCGTTTTGTTTTGTGGGTTTTTATTTTTGTTTTTAGTTTAAAGAAAAGCAAGAAGCCTGATTAATCTGCCAAAGACTCCAGTGGTTCAAACTGAGTTTTGCTTTTGGCTAGGTCAGTCTTGAGGACAAGGTCTCTCTGGACTGTGCTAGAGAGTCACAGTGACTTGAATGGTACCTACCAGGTTCTCTTCACACAGTTCTCTGAACTGGTAGAATTTCTGCGCCATGAGAAGCTGGGCACTGCCCACCGCGGTTCTGATTTTCCCTAGAACTGAAAAGAGCAGACACAGAAGTTTACCCGACGCTTCACTGTTCAGACTTTGTCTGGTAAATACAGCAAAGAGAAATTATGCTAGCATGCTTTGAAAAAAACGGCCCACACAGCGTGCCCACGCCCACCCGGATAGATGCCCTACTGGTCCACGAAACCTGGGCTGCCGAGTTCAAACATAAAGTCAGCTTGGAAAAACACAAGTTCACCGTGCTTGTTTCTTGGGAGAACTGGAGTTTTCTGTCACAGGACTGTGCTGTACACACAAAGAGAGTCAAACAGCGTTCTTTCCACGGTGCAGACAAATGTCTCGTGTGTTTCCCGGTGCAGTTTCAGGTTTATCCTGATTTGCTGGCTTGATTTTCCAATTCGGATTCAAAAAAAAAAAAAAAACAAGAAAAGCAATGCCAGCTGGGAGGGAGGAATCTCGCGGCATTCACCCGATCCAGTCCAATGGTAATCCGGTGTTTTCCCCGGAGTCCCATCACTGGCATTTGCTGACAAGCGAATTTCCTAGGGCGTGATGGGGGTGGGGGATTGTCAGCCTGTTGCCTAGGGAACGCCAGCACGGATCCTGCTTTCCACTTTACAGCCCCTTTTCCTATTAACATCAGTTTGGTGTGGAACTTTCTTCTTTGCCAGAAAGCTACTTTTGGTCTCAGTAAACGCATTTGAACGCCTCTGCAGGGGCCCAGGTCTGAGTCTCCCAGGGCTTCCCCGGAACCTGCAGCCCTAGCAGCTGGAACTCTGCCATGCCTAGGCTTCACAAATCTCCCTCGTGTACCTGAGGGAACAGAGACCTAGCACAGTGAAAGATTAGAGAGAACCCTGACGCTTGGCTGGTGGAACTCTGCTGGCTTAGACAGTATGTGTGAATCAAGTTCCTTTTCTCAACCACACTCCCCTCCCGCTGCCCCCCCTAAAGTCAGGAGAGAACAAAGAAAGCAATAGGTATTGCCCAGGGCTTTCTAGTAATTTGCTACACTGGATTCACAACGCCCGTCTATTTCATGATTCACGCTCTTGAGTTCTGCTCAAGGATTTTAGCACAACACCTGTAAGTCAGAGCATTTCTAAATTCGTATGTCCCCAGTCATGCCAGACTGCTTCGGGATACACATTTGCAACCTCTGTGAATCTGTGAATCCCCGACTGGCAGCTCCAATCCCATACAGGTGGAAGTTTTTACTTTTTTTCTAGTCCCTTAGACCATTGCTGTCTTCCTCTTCCGCTGGGAAATCAGGTGAGTGAGGTCTCTCACTGTTGTTGTTGTTGTTGTTGTTGTTGTTGTTATTATTATTATTATTATTATTATTATCAGCAGCGGTAGCATACAGGATCTACATAGCCTTGGCTGTCCTGGAACTCACTATGTAGACCAGGCTGCCCTCATACTCGCTGCTGGGATTGAAGGTATGTGCCTTCAATTGTGGAACCCACTGGGTCTTCCTTTCTTGGTACCTCAGAGTAAAGTGGATAGGGTGAGTCTAAGTTCAGAGCCTGGGCCTCTTTGACAAGTTTTGACGATGGATCAGTCAAAACTTTGAGCTAAGAGGTCTCAGTCACATCTCAATAGCTGCAGTATGATAGACCACCATAAGAGACTTGGAGGGAACCTCCCTGTCCCCTCAAAAGAGGCCCCCCCGTAACCCAGGGTGATCTCCACTCAGTGCAGACAAAGATGAAACTGAGTTCCTGATCTGCCTTGTCTCTACCTCCCCAGTGTTAGGATTATATTCCTCTTCCACAACACCTGGCCTGGAGGTGCCACATACTCCTTGAAAAGTAAATACCAGTGGAAATAAGTAAAAAGCAAAAGGCCAGGCTGGAGAGATGGCTCAGCGGTTAGGAGCACTGACTGCTCTTCCAGAGGTCCTGAGTTCAAATCCCAGCAACCACATGGTGACTCACAGCCATCTGTAATGGGATCTGACGCCCTCTTCTGGTGTGTCTGAAGACAGTGCACTCGTATAAATAAAATAAATAATGAGCCCGAGAGATGGAAGAAAGATGCATCTTGCTAATGTTTGGACTCTGTGGTGCCGTGTCCAAGGTCAGTACTCAAGGATGAGGTTGATCAGAGAAAATGTTGGGGGTTCTGGGATGGACCTAAGCAAAAGGCATCGTTCCAAGGCCACTCTCCATTCACCATTGTTCGGCGGCAGCCTGGTCCTCAAGACCAAAGCCAAGGTCAAAAGAGGAGCCCGGAAGAACTTGTGGAATCTGGTCACCCAGCAGGGACACCCCTGGTGGGCTCTTCATTCAGTCAGCAAATACTAGTGAGGGTTCACTGCCAAGCATTTTGCTAGACAGGTATATGACAGCGGTCAGGAAGATGAAGAGGTCTATACCCTCTTGGGCTTTGCATCTTGGTACAAAGCACAAGGAAAACGCAGGGGGAAGCAGACCCCCTAACTTGACAGAGTTAGACCACACTGAGCGTTTTTTCTCTCTCCTAAGAAAGGAGTCCGACTCAGCACCAAGCATGCTCCGGAGTGTGGGAAAGCCAGCTTAAACAGTTGGTCTTGAAACAGTCACACCACTGATTTCTCTTTACTTATTTTATCTATCTCATTAAATCTATGCACATCATTGATGGTGTGCATGCATGTGTGTGCCATGGTGCAACCGTGGAGCTCAGAGGACAGCACACAGGAGTCTGCTCTCTTCCTTCAGTGGTGAGACTCCTGTGGGTTCTGAGGATTGAACTCAGGTCTTTAGGCTTGGTAGCCGTGCTGGTTTGCATGTGCTTATCCCTGGGCGTGGCCCTGTTGGAGGAAGTGTGTCACTGTGGGGGTGGGCTTGGAGATCTTCCTCCTAGCTGCCTGAGGCTGCCTAGTTTGTTCCTGGCTTCCCTGGATGGAGATGTAGAACTCTCAGTTCCTCCTGCACCATGCCTGCCTGGATGCTGCCATGCTCCCACCATGATGATACTGGACTGAATCTCTGAACCTGTAAGCCAGCCCCAATTAAATATTATTTATAAGACTTGCCTTAGTCATGGTGTCTGTTCACAGCAGTAAAACCCTAAGACAGTAGCAGACACCTTGAACTGCTGAGCCATCTCACTGGTGGTTTTATTATTATGGTGGTTGGAATATGCTTGTCATTATTAGTGAGTGTGGCCTTGCTGGAGGAGGTGTGGCTTTGTTGGAGTGGGTGTGGCTTTTTGAAATGGGTGTGGCCTTGATGAAGTGGGTGTGGTCTTGTTGGAGGAAGTGTATTACTGTGGGTGTGGACTTTGAAAGCTTCCTCCTAGCTGCCAGAGGATGCTTGTCTTCTTTTGTTTGCCTTTGGAACAAGATGTCGAACTCTCAGCCCCTCCAGCACCATGCCTGCCTGGATGCTGACATGTTTCCTGCCATGACGATAATGGACCGAAAACCTCAGAACCAGTAAGCCAGCCCTAAGTAAATGTTGTCCTTTATAAGAGTTGCCTTGGTCGTGGTGTCTCTTCACGGCAATAGAAACCCTAAGAAATTAATTAATTATTTTTTTGCCACTATTTTAAAATTTGGAGGGCTGGAGCGATGGCTCAGTGGTTAAGAGCACTGACTGCTGCTCTTCCAGAGGTCCTGAGTTCAAATCCCAGCAACCACATGGTGGCTCACAACCATCTCTAATGGGATCCAATGTCCTCTTCTGGTGTGTCTGAGGACAGCTACAGTGTACTCACATACATACATTAAATAAATAAATCTTTAAAATTTGGAAACAAATATTTTCAAGGACTTGATAATTTTCTAGTCAAAGAAAGCGAGCATCCATATATATAGTTCTCCCCAAAGGAACCAGTTTTCTTTTTTCCCCTGTTATATATATTTTAACCCCCCCACAGTCTTACAGCTCAACTGTAGGCTCTTCCCTCTTGACCCATTTCTCTTCTTCCCCTGTGGGAGGCACTGAAGCAGGGCTAAAGTAGAAAGAGAACTTCCAGACTATTGCTGATGTCACTGAGGAGCCCTTTGGTCCTGGAAAGATAAGGACTAAGGGCCTTTCTAGATGCACACAAAGAGCTGGAGATGGTGGTCGTGCGTTTGATCCCAGCACTTACAGAAGAAGGTAGATCTCTGTGCGTTTGAGGCCAGCCTGGCCTGCACAGTAAGTTCCAGGATAGACAGGTGTACGCAGCAAGACCCCGTTTCAGTAAATAGATTTATAATTTACTTTGTTTTACTTTTATTTTACACTCATTCACTAATGCATACAAAGTAAACCGCCTACAGACGGGTGTGAGCTGCCACGTGGGTGCTGGGAATTGAACATGGGTCCTTTGGAAGAATAGCCAGCGGTCTTAACCACTAAGCCATCTCTCCAGCCCCATAAATACATAAGTGAAAGATGCACACGAAAGAACACTGGAGTTGACCCACCCCACGACCACGCTTGAGACCCCGTGGGCTGAAGGGCAGAGATCTCCTTTGAATTTTAGGGTCGGGAGTCTTGAGATTGTATGCTCCTGAGATGCTGTGTAGCTTGCCTCCTTTACACGCAGGCGCACGTCATCTTTCTAGATTATTCAACGGAATAGGGTGCTATGGTGTACACACTGAATGACCCCTAGCAGCTTGTGTCCTAAAGGCTGTGGGGCTTCTGGAAGGTGGTAGACACACGGGGACTTGGACTTTAGTGGAGGGAACTCAGCTGCTAGGAGGTACCCAAGCAGGGGACACAGGTACTCCAGTACTTTTCTCTCTTTTGCTTTGCGGCTGCCAGGAAGTGAGCAGCCTCCTCAACCATGATACACTGTTGGGGTGGGGGGGATGGGGGATGGGGTGGGGTGGGTGTGGGGGATGGGGTGGGGGTGGGGAGGTGGGGGGTGTTGGGTCTGACTGCTTAGGAGGAAGCATCTGTGTGTGATCCTTGTTCCCTCCCAACCTTCCTTTCTTGTTCCATTTTTAAGATTGATGGTGTGTGTGTGTGTGTGTGTGTACCTTGAGTGCATATATGTGCATCATATGTGGGCAAGTCCTCATGGAGGCCAGAATAGGGTATCAGATCCCATGTCACTACAGTGACAGTGAGGGATTGTGAGCTTCCTAAAATGGGTGCTGGGTGTCAGGAATGGAACCTGGGTGCTGGACAGGAGGAGCAGCAAATGTTCTTAACTGAGTCATCTCGCCAACCCTTGTTTCTTTTCTCTCCTTCCTTCCTTCCTTCCTTCCTTTTTTTCTTCCTTCCTTTCACCCTCCTTCTTCTCGTTTTTAGAAACAGGACCTCTTCATGTAGTCCTGGTGTCCTGGATCTCACTATGTAGACCAGGCTGGCCTTAAACCCAGAGAGATCCAACTGCTTCTGCTGGCCAGGTGCATGCACCACCATACACAGCTCCTTGTTTTATTTTTTGAGATAGGGCCTCTCCTTTCATTCTGCTATTTGATCCATTCTAGGAAATTGTCTTTTTTATCATTGATTTGTTTAGAGCCTTACTGCATAGCCCAGGTTGGTCCTGACCTCCTGAAGACCTCCCTCTCTCAGCCTCCAGAGTGTCTGGGACTCCAGTTGGGTTTCACTGCACTCAGTTTTGAGTTTCCCTGTTATGCACTTCATGTAAGTAGAAGCATTTGGTGTCTATTTTTCTGTGACTGGCTTGTTCCACTTCACAGTGTCCTCTGAGTCACCCACATTGCCATACAAGGTCATCGTCTTCCCCTTCCTCCTCCTCCTCTCACCCTCCTCTTCCTCTTCTTCTTCCTCCTTGTCTTCCTCCTCCTCCTCTTCTTCTTCTATATTTCCTTATTTATTTTTTAATTTATATTAAGTACACTGTAGCTGTTTTCAGACACACCCGAAGAGTACATCGGATCCCATTACAGATGACTGTGATCCACCATGTGCTTTTTAGGAATTGCGCTCAGGACCTCTGGAAGAACAGCCAGTGCTCCTAACCACTGAACTATCTCTCCAGCCCGGGTTGTCTTCTTTTTAAGTTCAGTAACATTCCATGTCTAGAACCAGGTGAGGTAGCATGTCCTCAGGAGGCTGAGGCAGGACTAAGGTAAGCTACACAAGCAAGACCTTGTCTCAAAACACAAAAGGCCGAACAAAACAAAAACCAACATTCGCCTTCTAGCCAGGGCCGCCAGACTGCAGGGCAGGGGATAACGAGGCATTGTGGGAATCTGAGGATGAGAACAAAGTGGATCTAGACTCAGCAGCTGAGCGCAAGGTCACTTCAGCTGTGAGGAAAGTGGAGCGCTGGGCGCTAACTCCACAGACATGGTTAGAGTAAATTACAAGCCCCGAGTTTTCTTTAAAGAATATAGTCATAATGAGAAGCAGAGAAAGACTTCTGTGGGAGGGATGTCTATGCAAACTATGCTTTGAAATCCCCCTGGCTATATTGAATTAAAGGCCGAGACATTTAGAAAAGAGTGAATCTCCTCTTTTCCCACTCACCGTATCGTGTGGGATATGGTTTTTATTTTGGGAACATAGCGATGGTACAAAAGACACAGGGGTGAAGAGAATGAAAAGTTTTCTTTTAACCCTGCCAGGGAATCTATGATTGCTACAAGGAGTTTCCTTATGTTGGTGCCAGCAAGCCAAAACAAAGAGCGGTTCCCCTGGGAATACGCCTGGCTTTTTTGCTGAGTCCAAATCGAAATTTCAGGGCTGAAGGTGTAGCTCGTAGTGTGGGTAAAGCTGGGAACTCAATCCCAAGCACCTAACACACGGATAAACAAACACAGCACATGTGCATTCAAAGCATATGCACAGCAAGCCTATATACCCGTCCACGTTCCCAGAGAATTAATTAGGTCTCCACATCTCAAAAGTCAGAGCAGTGGTTCCTGTGGCTTATTCTAATTCCTTTTCTTCTCTCCCTCTCTCTCCCCCCCCCCTTCCTTCCTTCCTTCCTTCCTTAATAATTTTTATTTTTGAGGCAGAGTCTTACTATTTAGGCTTGGCTGGCCTGAAACTCACTATTTGACCAGGCTAGCTTCAAATTCTCAGAGATCCACCCGCCTCTGCCTTCCAAGTCCCAAATGATAGCATTAAAGCCACTATGGCTGCCTTGCAGCCACAGTCTCTACTTTAGGGACTCAGACACTGAGACGACCACGCACAGAACTTGCTATGCAGCCCAGGGTAACCTCGAAATCCTGATTCTGCTGCCTGCATCTCCCAGTGCTAGAATCATAGGCACATGCTCTGTGCCTGGGCTATGCAGTGCTAGGATCGAGCACAGGGTTTTGTGCGCGCCAGACACCATTAACAACTGAGCTTCATCCCCAGCCCAAACAAACATTTTTATTTTCATGTCAGAAATGGAGAAGAAGGCAGTTGTCCTGGCTGGTTTTGTGTGTCAACTTCACACAAGCTGGAGTTATCACAGAGAAAGGAGCCTCCCTTAAGGAAAGGCCTCCGTGAGATCCAGCTGTAAGGCATTTTCTCAATTAGTGACCAAGGGGGGAGGACCCAGCCCATTGTGGGTGGGGTCATCCCTGAACTGGTTTCTGTAAGAAAGCAAGCTGAGCAAGCCAGGGGAAGCAAGGCCCTCCATGGCCTCTGCATCGGCTCCTACCTCCAAGTTCCTGCCCTGTGTGAGTTCCAGTCCTGACTTCCTTTGGTCATGAACAGCAATGTGGAAGTGTAAGCTGAATAAACCCTTTCCTCCCCAACTTGCTTCTTGGTTATGAAGTTTGTGCAGAAATAGAAACTTCAACTAAGACCAATGGGTACCAGCATAGTGGGGTATTCCTGTGACAGCCGGACCATGTTTTGGGGAGGACTGTGGAAAGACTTTGGAACTTTGAGCTAGAAGAGCCATTCGGTATTAAAAGGCCTGTGGGATGTTCTGTAGGAGCTTGGAAGATAATGTTGAGAACAGTGCAGAAGATGGAGACCTGGCTTGTGAAATTTCAGAGGGAAGATTAAAGACTCGTGGCTGTTGCTGTTTTGATTGTGAAGATTCCGTGGTTTTGGTTAGCTGGGGCTGAAGAATCAGCTGTGATTAACAAGATATCAGAATTACTAAACTGAACCTTTGAATTACTGGGACTAGTGATGCCGGTTAGCTGGAACTAAGAAATTAGTGGTGATTAAGAGGAGACCAGCATCATTGAGGTGAAATCTTTTGGGAAGTCTTTTCTGAGCACACAAAGAAGCTGTGTTCCAGAGATAACCAAGGTTGTATCTTGTGTTGCAGCTGGACTTGGTAATGTGTAAGAATCACTCAAGTGGTACTGGTTTTTAAGGCATGAAGGGGTCATGAAGAGCAGCTGAGGCTGGGCACTGTGAGAGGCCATGGAAGGCCATTGGTGAAGGTGCAGCCTCAGTTACAATTGATGGCCCAGGACTGAAGGTGTCATCCAAAGGAGTTGAGGCTTGGCACCATGAAGAGAGCCTATGAGAGGCTATTGGTGAAGCCTAGTTGCAGCAGAAGACCCAGTGTCTTGGAGATGCCAGTACCATGAGATGACCACCAAGAACAGCAGCACCAGTGGAGTACAGGCAGCGGGAGCCTATAAGACGAGGTGTATGTTACAAAGGGCTGAGGTGGAAAAGCGACCCCAGCCCTTGGAGGATCGTGAGTAGACCCCAGACATTGCATGGTTAGAGTTAGAGTTTGATTTCGATTTTGATTGTGACTGTGCTCTGATATTTTTCCCCCTTGAAGTGAGAAAGTATTTAGTGGAACCCACAGTTAAAAGACTTTCAATTTCAAAAGAGATTGGATATTTTTAAAGGGATTGAAATTTTAATCTAAGAATCCGTAAAGACTGTGGGACTTTTAAAATTATTTAGATCTTGGGGATGAATAAGAAAGTAAGAGTTGAGGCTTAATAGTGATGTGTTTGTGTGTTAAGTTTACAAGGGTTCAGTTGTACTGGCTGGTTCTGTGTGTCAACTTGACACAATCTGGAGTTATCACAGAGAAAGGAGCCTCCCTTGAGGAAATGCCTCCATGAGATCCAGCTGTAAGGCGTTTTCTCAATTAGTGATCAGGGGGAGGTCCCAGCCCATTGTGGGTGGTGCCATCCCTGGGCTGGCAGCATGGAGTGGGTGGGTACCCATCACTGATACCCCATTGGAATTACAGACTCTCTGTACTCAAGATGGAGCTTCTCCTTAAGCACCTGGCTCTTTTGTTTCCCTTCTATAGACTTGGAGTGAAGAAGGCGAGAAGGGGATGGGGGGTGAGCAGGGAGAGTGTCCATCTTCCTATTTTAAAGCCATGAGAATTTGTCACCAGTTCAGATTGGTGTGATTTCGAAAAAGGCATCATTGCAGCCGTTTCTCCAATCCGTGGTGCAGGGGCCATGTGTCAATGGCACATCTCCGTCATGCTGTGGAGTCTGTTCTCTTACTGGCTGGTGCTGTACTGCAGGAGTACGTCTGTTCTGTTTACGTACTGTTATTGGATTGGTGGTGGTGCTGGGGATTGAAATCACAGCCTTGAATATGCTAGGCAAGGTACATCTATCTGTGCCCGCGGCTTGTTTTGTTTTTAATTCACTACTTTATGTGTGTAGATGTTTGCCAATGTGTATGTCTGTATACATGGGCATGCCCAGTGCCTACTGAGGGTAGGAAAGAGTGTAGATCTCCTAGACCTAGAGTTATGGATGGCTGTTGGTTAATGTGGGTGCAGCGAAACAAAACTATTCTCTATAAGAGCAGCCAGTGTTCAGCAGCTGAGCCGTCTTTCCAGCCCCACCCTCTGCCCCCCTTTCCTTCTTAAGGAGTCAAAACTTTGTGACTTCTAAGGTCTGAAGAACCGAATTCTCACAGAAACTTCCTCTACACTAAAAGCAGAGTTCCCATGGGCGTGGATAACCTTGAACTCCTGACCCTTCATATTTTTACTGTAGGGTACAGACAAGTGCCACTAAGCCTGGTACATTTGGTGCAGGAGCACTAACCCAGCGCTGAATGAATACTAGATAGGCATTCTCCAGCCGAGCTACGTGCCCAGCCTGGTTTGGTTTCTATTTTTTTAGAGTGAGTTTAGAATGGATGTGGTGTACACGCACGTCACCCAGTCTGGGCTGAGACGGGAGGATCCCTTGAGTCCAAGAATCAGAGAGTAGCCCGGCAAACATAGCAAGTCTCTGAAGGGTTGTAAAAATTTGTTTAGCTTTCATAATCTCCCCAGCGCAAGCAATTGCATGAGTTTTATTTTTAAATGTGGTTAGACTTCGGATCAACCTTTATCAGCCACAACACTGTTCATATCACGTATCACCTGCACAGATAAAGCCGCTGTCCTTGAAAGCAGAATGAAGCCAGGTATGGTGGCTCACCTGGTAATTGGTAGTTCTAGGACTGGGGAGGCAGAGGGGAGAAGATTGGCCTGAGTCCCAAGCCCGTTTGGCCTGTAGAGTGAGACCTTGTCTAAAGAATACAACAACCAGGGCTGGTGCGGTGGCTCAGACCGTTAGCTGCTTACTACCGAGCCTGAGCACCTTGAGAGGATCCCGAGATGTGGTAGAAGGAGAGAATCCACTCCAGACAGCTCTCCTCTGACAACCATACATGCTGGGGCACACGAGCCCCTCCCCCCATCTCACTAAGTAAATGTAAAATTAAAAACAAGCAAAAACCCCCAAAGAGGAAAAGAACTGAACTAAATGAAATCAGTTTATATCTTTGTGATTTTTGTGACGTATATGTGTGTATATGCATTGTAGGTATGTGTATAGGTCTCTGGGTATTAGGTATGTTGAGATATATATATATATATATATATATATATATATATATATATATATATATATATATATATATATATATATATTTATGACTTGGAGCTAATAACTACTCCTCTAAGACAGTCTTCAGAAACTAGACTTTTTCTTCCTCAAGAAAAGTCATAGAAACTCAAATTTTCTTCCTTAGAGTTGTCCATAAAGAAATTCTCTGTCTAAGGGAGTGGCTCGGGCCTTTAATCCTAGCACTTGGGAGGCAGAGGCAGGCAGATCTCTGCCAGTTTGGGGCCAGCCTGGTCTACATAGTGAGTTCCAGGAGAGTCAGGGCTACCTAAACCCTATCTTGAAAAACAAAACAATAAACAAACAAGAATCCCTGAGTCGAGCATAGTTGTGCACACAAATGTAATCCACTAATTAAGAGGGCAGAAGCAGGCAGACCACTGTGAGTCTGAGGCTAACCTGGTCTACATACAGAATTTCAGGCCAGCCAGAGCTAAAAAGCAAGGCCCTGTCTCAGACAAAACAAAACACAGACATGCAGGCAAACGTTCATACATATAAAACAAAAATCTTTTTTAAAAATGAGTGTTTGATGGGCAGTGGTGGCGATTGCCTTTAATATCAGCACTCGGGAGGCAGAGGCAGGCAGATGTTCTGTGAGTTTGAGGCTAGCCTGGTCTACAGAGCCAGTTCCAGGACAGCCAGGGCTACACAGAAAAATCCTGTGTTGAAAAACCAAAAATAAAAAAATAAAAAAAGGTGTGTGTGTGTGTGTGTGTGTGTGTGTGTGTGTGTGTATGTTCATGTTCATATGTGTGGAGTCCATCTCAGATGCTATCCATCTTGATTTTGACCCAGTGTCTTTCACTGGCTAAGAGCTCAGCCAGTTAGGACAGATGCTTGCCAGCAAGCTTCCGGTTTCTACCCTGCTAGCATAAGGATTATAATGCACCAAAACGCCTGCCATTTTTTTTTTTTTTTTGTGAGTTCTCGACTTTGAAGTTATCTTGTCTGAGAGGCAAGCACTGGCCTTAGGCCTTACTAAATTGATAATTGAACAGCCTTTGTAATGAACTGGTAAATGTATTCCCCTGAGTTCCAAGAGTCCTTAAAGCAAATGAATTGAACCTGAAGAAGGGGCACGTGAGTTTTATGCCATGTTTCTTTCTTTATAGTTTATGCTTCTGTGAATGTGTTTGTGTTTGTGTAGAGGTCTCTGCACACCTGTGTAGGTTTCCTCAGAGGTCAAAGGTGTTTGATTCCCTGGACAGAGAGTTACAGAAGGCTGTGAGCTGCTCAAAGTGGGTGTTAGGAATTAAATTTTAGGTACAAGAGCGGTACATGCTCTTATCTGCTGAGCCATCTCTCCAGACCCAGCCTATGTATTTTTAAAACCAATTTGGGCTATGAAATTGTCATCTAGAGAGAGAGAGAGAGAGAGAGAGAGAGAGAGAGAGAGAGAGAGAGAGAGAGAGAGTGAGTGTGTGTGTTAACTAGAATTCACACCCTTTGCCAAGATGCACCTGTGGCTCCCTATTTAAGGCTTGCACTCAGGCCAATGGGTAGCAGGGCTCACAGAGTGTAGCTGTGGTAGAGGCAGCTCTGGACAGAACCCTGGTGATGGCACCCATAGCTGGTCACAGTAGCAGCCATGCACTGCTTCCGTAACTGAACCTAAAAGCAGGCAAAGCTTACTTAGGGTTTCATCACCAGCCTCCAGTTCCCGGTTCAAAATCATGAGCCTTGTGTGGGGATGCTATCTAGCTCTCCCCTGGACGCTCTTGCCAGGTGAAGTTAAAGTGGAATCAGCCTGCCTCCTGCACATGCCATTTATAGGCCTCTTCCAGATAAAGCCTGAAAGTTCCATGTAGAAGCTGTCCACAATTCAGGAGGCAAAGATAGATTACCAAGCACAACAAACCGGTACTTTATCCTCGAGCCAGAGAAACCCGAGCCTGTGTTTCCCCCGCAGCCGGAGACTGCATTCCTAGTGAGAAGGGCTCAGTTCCATCTGGTTGGTTCTCTCCCTGTTAGATAATCCCAGACGTATCTGTGTAACGTGTGAGCCACTGTCAAACAGCACTGAGCCATCTCCCCGGGACAGCTGTTTCACACAAGGGCCTCATTGTCTGAGGAGAGCTGGTATCACTTTCCTTCAAGTGCTAGGGAGACAAGCATTCTGTCAGCTGCCTTGGCTTGAAGGAAAGCCTTGCCCACTGCAGACTTCCATTATTCTCTCATCTGGCCCCAAACCACTATGCACTGGGAGGGTTGAAGGCCTAAACTGAGAACCAAAGTCTTTGTTCTGCTTTGCTTTGTATCGGGGGTTGCGTGGGGGGTGGCGGGGGGTGGGGTGGGGGGAATAAAAGCTCCACATACCCACAGAACTCATGGTTTTACTCTTCCAAAGCTGGCTGGGTTGTTTTCTGTTTTCCTAGGGCTCCAGGTAAACTGGAGAGAGTTGTCCAGTCCGAGAATGTTAAAACCTGTATCCCAGGGAGGAGCTATCAGAGTTCCATTAATTGATAAGTGGGAATATGATTTTAAAATGAAATAGATCATTCCTTCTCTGATACAGATGACCCTAACAGCACCCGCCCCCCAATCTCAGCTTTGCTTCAAGTATTGACCCAGCAAACAGGCAAACAGGTTCCTAACCAGGGCTCTCTTTCCCTCTCGCTCTCTCCTCACCCCTCCTTTCCCCCTCTCCTTCACTCTGTTTTGGACTCAGAAAGGTATGTAATGAAATATCTTACATTCTTACGGACATCATGACAGCTTCAGGGACTGCAGCCTTTCATTCAGGTATGTGTGTGTGTTCTTAGAAATTGATTCTAAAGCCTTCTACATTTGAGGCAAGCTGCCAGCCACTTACCTACACCCCAAACACACCTGTGTGGGGCAGAGGTCATCTAGAGGAAGTGGGTTCTGGGATATGAACTTAGATTGTCAGGCTGCATGACAAGCACCTTTAAGTGCTAAAGCCATCACTTTTAAGGGTGAGCTATGTCACCCAACACACACACCACAGTTTTTAAGTGTACAATGGATTTCACTAAGTCCATGCATCAAACATTTGAAATATTTAAAAACTGGGATAACTCTGAACCCAATTCCTACCTTACCCCTAACTGTATTTAAAATCTAATATAGTGGGTTGGTGATAGTGCATGCCTTTAATCCCAGCACTCAGGAGGCAGAAGCAGGCAGATCTCTGAGTTCAAGGCCAGCATGCTCTACTGAGTGAGTTCCAGGACAGCCTGGGAGACACAGAGACTACTTGACTACTTTCACAGGCAAACAAAGAAAAAAAAAACAAAAAACCCCAAACCCTAACCTAAACCCTAATTTTAATCCAGACTGTAACTCTAATCACAACCCTCGCCCAATGACTAATCTTAACTCTAACCCTAACTTGAACCTAACACTTTCCTAACCCCAACTCATTAGAGTTTTATTCATTAAAAAACTCTAAGAAGGGTTGGGGATTTAGCTCAGCGGTAGAGCACTTGCCTAGCAAGCACAAGGCCCTGGGTTCGGTCCCCAGCTCCGAAAAAAAGAAAAACTCTAAGAAGCAAACAAAAGGTTGGGATAATCCTTGGCCTCCAAAGGGAAATTAAATTAAGCAAGTATGTTCAGGCATACTTGAAGAGAAGGAATTTCCCTCTTCTTCACCATGTATCTGTCCATGAGTCTATGGATACCAGGTCTCCTGGGAAATTTTTGTTAAACAGCCATCTTTTCCTCTTTTTGTTTAAATGTATAACTTAACTAAGCATGGGGGTTCGGACTCCAAAAGACACTTAACCCTGATCCCTGAAGAGATAGATGTCTCTTTTGCATAGGAGGCAAAGAACACATCAGGTGATCTGGTGGCTGCTTGACTTGATTTTTTTTTCTTTTGGTATGTCTGGATTAAAACAAACAAGAGTTGGTTACTTAAAACTTAGTTCTGCCCTGGGGGCTGGACAGATGGCTTAGCGGTTAAGAGCACTGACTGCTCTTCCGAAGGTCCTGAGTTCAATTCCCAGCAACCACACGGTGGCTCATTACCATCTGTAATGGGATCTGATGCCCTCTTCTGCTGTGGCTAAAGATAGCTACATTGTACTCATATAAATAAAGTGAGTCTTTAGAAAAAAAAATTAGCTCTTCCCTGCAAAGTGGTGTTAATGGTTTTTCCTTACTGCTCTTCTTTGAAAGAAAAGAAGGAAGGAGAAAGAGTGGGGTGGGGGTGGGGAGAAGAAAGGAAGGGTAAATTCGAGAGTTCAGGACACAGAGAAAGCCCTCTGTTAACTTCAGTCTGCGCCAGTCATCAGAACAGAAGGAGAGTTGCCAAGGAGCCAGGGGCAAATAAGTGTGGTGAGCTTTCCTGAGGGTCTTGCCAAGCAACACACAGCATCAGTATCTTGTCAAATGTTATTTGTGTTGTGTCTGTTCTATCAGACACTTCTGTTTGTGACCTTAGACAAGATACTGCCAGAGAGCTGTTTGGAGGGCAAAGAAAATGGCACCTGTCAAAATCTCCGGTCCTCTCTTGGGTGTGTGTGTGTGTGTGTGCACAGTGGATTCTCCCGGGGCTTCTTACCATAGAGGGCTGGATTCCCACTAACTTGGATATGCTTCATGTAAAACTGGCAACGTTATTCTGTCTTTGGAATTACTAGCCAACATCAGAAATTGGAGATCTCGGCAGATTAAAGCGTGACTTGGGGCATATTCCAAGTGCTTCTGTGATGAATTGTATTTAGAAGCTGGACAGGGCTTGCATAGACTACCCACCTGGTGTTCACACCCCCATGCCAAACCTGTCCTCTAATCAGAGGAGGCCATATCACACAAGGGGAGGATCCTTCAAGCTTTTTTCTTTCAACAATAACTGCTAGTTACTTGCTGTGGTCTGGATGTTAATGTCTTTTCAAAATTCCGTTGGAACTCTTTACTGAGGTGGGTGTCTAGAAAAGATCAGAAGCAGCCAGGCAGGGTGGCAAACATCTTTAGTCCCAGCTCTTAAGAGACAGAGTCATGAAGATCTCCGAGTTCAAGATCAGCCTAGTCTACAGAGTTCTAGGACTTCACAGCCACACAGAGAAACCCTGTCTAAAAAGGTGGGAGGGAATCAAGTCATGGGGTTGGAGCTCTCATGAATAGAATGAATGGTCTTCTAAATGAGGCCTGGGGGACTTGCATGACTTCTACTTCTGAGAATGCTTCAGGAAGGTCCTGTGCTGGAAGCAAAAGGTGTACCCCATCGGTGCCTCTTCACCTTAGACTCCCGATCTGGGGTCCTTGGTTATAGCAGCCTGACCAGACTCAGGTATTATTTGCTAAGTGCTTTTTACCCAACTAGGAAGAAAGATATTGCTAAATTAAAAGGCTGGGGCCTACAGACATGGCTTAAGTGGTTAAGAGCACTGGCTGCTCTAGCTCTGATTCCCAGCACCCACATGGTGGCTCACAACTTGTGTAATTCCAGTTCCAGGGGATTCCAGCCCCTCTTCTGGTCTCTGAGGGCACCAGGCATGCCCATGCAACCCAGACATACGTGCAGACAAAACGCCCACACACATAAAGTAAATAAAGGACTTTTTTTAAAGTTTCATAAGATTAAATATTTTAAAGGTTTACGTGTACACTTAACGGTGCCATGCTGTGCAGCAGAGAGGCTGGATACGTAAGGGAGAATAAGGCAAAAATCACTTCTTGCTGGGAATGCTGGCCACGCTTTTAATCCCAGCACCCAGCAGGTAGAAGTAGGTGATCTCTGAGTTCAAGGGCATACTGGCCTACAGAGTGAGCTCCAGGACAGCTGGTTCAAAAGTCTGGTTCAAACAAACCAAAAACCCAAATAAGAATAACTTCCAACTTCACAAAACTTTCCTCCCATCTGAAAACGGGAGCACGGACTACTAGGGTAAGGTGAGGCTGGAAGTGCCTGAGGTTCCTGAGGGTACCAAGGCATCTGGAAATCCTGGGTGGCAGCTACACCCAGCTCACCCTAACGACTGACTGAGCTTGGAAGAGTAAGTGCCTGAGGTGTCTTCCAGGGTCACGACTTCAAAATGACCTAGAGTTTCAGTCTTCCCTTCTGTCCTTCTTTCTTTCCCTTTGTTTTTCTTTCTTGGTTATTTTTTTTTCTTTTTTTTTCGGAGCTGGGGACCGAACCCAAGGCCTTGCGTTTGCTAGGCAAGTGCTCTACCACTGAGCTAAATCCCCAACCCCTCTTGGTTATTATTTATTTATTTATTTATTTTTTGGTTCTTTTTTTCGGAGCTGGGGACCGAACCCAGGGCCTTGTGCTTGCTAGGCAAGTGCTCTACCACTGAGCTAAATCCCCAACTCCGGTTATTTTTGAGAGTGCATTTTAGCTACATTTCTCCCTTCCTTTTCTCTTTCCAAACTCTCCCATGCAGCCCTCCCAGCTCTCCTTCAAATTCACAGATTCTTTTTTCACTGTTTTTCCATGCATGTATGTGTAGGTATAAATATGTATGTATAAATATGTATGTTACTTTCTTTGTGTTGGGTGGAGGCCTTGTGGGTTTTCTTTTCCTTTCTTCTTTCCTCACTCCCTCCACCCCTCTGTTCTTCCTTTTCTTTTTTGTTTTTTGCTTTTGAGAGGGAAGATCTCACTAGGTTTTAGCTGGCCTGAAATTTGATGTGGGGTCTTGGCTGGAATTCTCTTTGTAGACCAGGCTGGCTTTGAACTCACAGAGATCACACCATACCTGCATGTAGTTCCCAAGAGCTGATCAAAGATATACACCACCAGAACCCAGCATGGATCCAATATGTTTTTTCCTTTTCCGTTTTTCGGAGCTGGGGACCGAACCCAGGGCCTTTTGCTCTACCACTGAGCTAAATCCCCAACCCCGATCCAATATGTTTTTAAAGACTCATTTTTATTTTTAATTATGCATATACAAGCCTTTCTGTGTGGGTAGGGCGCACGTGAGCGCAACTGGCTGAAGAGTTTGGGGTTTCAGATTCTCCTGGGACTGGAGTTGTAAGCAATTGTGACAGCCTGGTATGGGTACTGAGACCTGAATTCAGGTCATCTAATTTTTAAGAAATTATTGTGGGAACTGGCAAGATGGTTTAGTGGTCAAAAGCATTGGCTGCTCTTCCAGAAGACCTGGGTTTGTGTCCCAGACTCACATGGCCACTTACAACTGTCTGTAACACCAATTCCAGAAGAGCTGGGGCCCTCTTCTGGTCTCTTCCAGCACTGCGCACAGGTGTGCACATCTTTGGTCATGCACACATTCAGGAAAAACACTCAGGCACATGAAATAAAAATAAGTTCTTAAAAAGTGCGCTGGGTATGGAATTATGTATCTGTCACTCAGATGCTCAGAAAGCTGAGGCAAAGGGATCACTTGGGGGCCCAGTAGTTAGGGGCTAGCCAGAGCAAGACCCTGTCTGTTTTCCTTCCCAAAGAAAAATAAATGGTCAATTTTATTAGGAATGGCAACATCTGGTTATGCTTAATTAATGTTTTCATCTTCAAGAGCTACATAAAGATGATACATCTAGTTAAGTTACTATTCCCTATGTACAAAGTATCTTTTGTGCCTGGATTCTCTTTAAAGGACTACAGCAGAAGTAACACTAAGAAAATAAGACCAGCTGGTGTTGATGGGTGCTCCATTACAGGAAAAAAAATCACTATTTTTTGTGTGTTCAGGATTTGTTCACCATCAAAGTAGTTATTTAAGAAATGAACATAAAGGGACTGGGGATTTAGCGCTTACCTAGGAAGCACAAGGCCCTGGGTTCAGTCCCCAGCTCCGAAAAAAAAGAACCAAAAAAAAAAAAAGAAATGAACATAAAGACCACAGTTTTCTTCTAGATGGTTCCCACACACAAAAAGGAAGCAGCCTTTATGCCTAAATTTCTTTGGTTCAAAAACTGTCACCAGGGATGGATGGGATCTAGCCCAGTTGGTAGGGTGCTGGCTTAGCGTGGTTAGAACCTGGTTCATCTTCTGAACTGCAAAAGTGAGCTCACACTCATTTGGAAAATTCGTAGAAGGATCCAGAGTTCAAGTCCTTCTCTGCTGCAGCCAGTTAGAGGCTAGCTTGGGATATAAAGGACCCTATCTTAAAATAACAGCAGCTTCAGGAAAAGCAAAACAAAACCAAGTTACTCTTTCAGAGGGCAAGAAGCAAAAGAGGTCAAAATACACACCAACCAAAAACCTAATCCCACTTTCAGAATTCTGATAAATGTGACTCCAACCTAAGGTGGTCTAGTGATTTTTTTCTCCCTTAGCAACTTTTATGTTTGTGTACACTGAAGCAGAGTTTCTTGTAGACCAGGCTGGCCTTGAACTCACTATGTAGTTGAGGATTGATTCTCCAACCTCCACCTTCCTATGCTGGGATTACAGGCCTGGGCTGCCATACTGCTGATTACAGATAAAGTGCAGTTGGATTTAGTTTAGCCTGAGGCTGCATCCCACATAGCTTTAAGTTTACCCTAAAGGATACTTTGTACATAGGGAATAGTAACTCAACTGAATGTGTCAGTAGACTGGTGAGTAGCAGTTTAGTTTCAACCCATCAGACAGTGGCCAGCTGGGGACTAGAGGAGGGCTCAGCAGCTAAATGCACTTAGTGCTTTTGTGGATTACCTGCCTTTAGTCCCAGTACCTGTATGGAGGTTATTAACCATTCTTAACTCCAGTTCCTGGGGATCTGATTGATGCCCTTTCTGACCTCTGTGGACACCAGATGCACGTAGTACACATGGCATACATACAAGCAAAACACTAGTATAAATAAAAATTTAAAAAACATGTCATAAAGAAAAGTGGTCAGCTAGCCATGCATGGTGGCACAGAACCTTTAATCCTAGCACCGAGGAGTCAGAGGCAGGTGGATCACTGTAAACTTGAGGACAGCCTGGTCTACATAACAAATTCCAGGCCAACCAAGGCCATACAGTGAGACACTGTCTCAAAAAAGGAAAAAAAAAAAAAAAGTGGTCGGCTGGCCATACCTGGTGATGCATGCCTATACTACCATAGCTCGATAGGCTGACACACACCTACAATCTCAGAAATAGGAAGAAATTCAAAGTCATATTTGGTACTGAGCTCCAGAATAGCCTTCATTATATAAGACCCTGTCTCGAAACAAAACAGGCTGAAAAATGCAATGATCAGTGATTCTACTGGCCTATACATTATTGTTATTTTAATATTGTATGTTACTAAGACTAAGAAAACTGTAAAGATTATAATTGCCCAATATGGACACACACATATGTATATGTACACACACACACACACACACACACACACACGAAGGGTATTAGTGTTAATTTTCAATCTGACAGAATTTAGAATCAACTGGAAGATGAACCTATATTTGGGAGATTATCTTAATTATGTATCTTGAGGTGGAAAGACCTCTGTGTCCACTGTGGGTGGCAATACTCCCTAGGCTGGGAGCAAGCTGAACACTAATATGTATATATATTCATTGTTCTTTTCTTTGGATGGGTAGGACATAATGAGGCCAGCTGTTTCCTATGCCTGCTGGGTGACTTTCCCCTGAAATGGTGGTTTGTGAGCTGAAATAAACCCTTTTTCTCTTAAGTGGTTTTTATCAGGTTATTTTATCACAGTAACAGAAAAGAAACTAAGACATCCCTGAACCTTGTACTGGATAGTTTTATGT
Source organism: Rattus norvegicus (assembly GCF_021556685.1). Classification (NCBI taxonomy): domain Eukaryota; kingdom Metazoa; phylum Chordata; class Mammalia; order Rodentia; family Muridae; genus Rattus; species Rattus norvegicus. The sequence continues at coordinate 125,775,315 of NC_141542.1, read as the reverse complement.
TAAAATGATACAAGTTAAGGTCCTCTGAAAGGAGGGAACCTCAATTAAGAAAATGCCTCTATAAGATAAAGGTGTAGGAAAGCCAGCCTATATTTTCTTAATTCATGATTGATGGGGAGGGCACCACCCATTGTGGGTGGTGCCATCCCTGGGCTGGTAGTCCTAGGTTCTTTAAGAAGGCAGGCTGAGGGTTGGGGATTTAGCTCAGTGGTAGAGCGCTTGCTTAGGAAGCTCAAGGCTCTGGGTTCGGTCCCCAGCTCCGAAAAAAAGAACCAAAAAAAAAAAAAAAAGAAGGCAGGCTGAGCAAGCCATGGGGAGCAAGCCAGTTAACAGTACCCCCCATGGCCTCTGCATCAGCTCCTGCCTCCAGGTTCCTGCCCTGTTTGAGTTCTTGTCCTGGCTTCCTTTAGTGATGAACAGTGCTACCAAATAAACCCTTTTCTCCCCAGCTTGCTTTTGGTCACAGTATTTCATCACAGCAATAGTAACCATGACTAAAATAGGCCTTAAAAACAGATTTATTTTTATTTTTAATCTTGGGGAACCGAGGATCCAGGAGACAATGAGACCACTGCCACACTGGTATTGTGTGTGTTTCAGAGAAGGAGAGGAAGCTATAGATCTTAGATTAGAGCTACAGGATATGACTTCTGCTCAGTGCCTTTCTCCTTTTTTTGTGCAGTCTAGACACTTTGGGTCTTTCAGCAGGAATTGCCCAGCTCTTCCACAAGTTCAGGTCTGGAGGGCGAAACAAGGTCCCACAAGTTGGGCCGGGAACAAAAACGGGAAAACGCACAAGCCCAAACCAGCAGGGACCAGAGCACAGTCACAGACACGAGTAGAGGCATTACTTACTGTCTTCTGGGAGGTTGTTTTCCCTCTCTTCTCTCTCCATTTGCTTGCACCACCCTTCCATGCGGTCTCGCTCTGCCTGGAGAAGCTTCAGGAACCAGTGGCCGTCCCGGTGGCACACGGACCTTTGAACGGCCTCCAGAGGGTCTTCTGTGATAGAGTCAATCCAGGGGTCCGGAGGAGGCAGGATAGAGGGGTCAAAATCCGTGTCAAAGTCATCGTCGGCTGCACAGGCATGGTAGTGGTTTCCTGAACCCTGGATACTGACGGTAGAGGTGCTGGCATCTCGCGAGAACTGTCTGGCCATTGGGCCGGGACACGAATTGTCCTCTATAGACTCCAGAGAATTTTCCAGATTATCATGGAAGTCCAGGTCAGCCTGTACTGCAGTCGTTACACTGTTGGACCGAGTGAACCTGCGGAAGCTTAGAAGAGAAGGAAAGTGAGATTTAGTTTCAGGGTATTTTTTTGAAGCCTAACTACACCCTGTTTCTTTTGGAGGTTGTGACATGGCTTTGCCCCATCTTTCCCATCTGGGTGTCTGGAGAAACAGTTGGGGTGATCGCTGAAGTGAATATGGTGTTTTTCCATGGATAGAAATCTTAGTTAAATATGAAATAATAAAACATATGTAGGGTGTGAGAGGAACAAAACATAGAACTTCAGAAGTCACTGTGATGTCCAGTGTATGATTTCTTCCCCAGATCAGGGGTGGCTTTGGAAACAGCTACTAGAGAAGCAAAGGGTTTCATTGCTTTTTTTGCACATAGGGAGATAAAAGCAGCCTAGGCTTGACCAGGACGATTGTAATTCTTGCATTTCCCAGGGATGCCCTCTTAGGGAAAGAAGTTTGCTAAATACTTGTTAGGTTTCCCTTAAAATTAAAACTGTTTGCTTTGGGATAAAGATCAACTTAAGAGTTCTAGAGTCTAGACAGTCTTCCCATTTGCCTTTGGTCTGTTTTTCCACAATTACTCTTAAAATACAGCTTATTAACAAGTTCAGATTAGACATTTCTCTCACTCTTTCCTCCCTCCCTCCCTCCCTCCCTCCCTCCCTCCCTCCCTCCCTCCCTCCCTCCCTTCCTTCCTTCCTTCCTTCCTTCCTTCCTTCCTTCCTTCCTTCCTTCCTTCTTTCCTGTAGCTTTGGCTATCCTGGAGCTAGCTCCATAGACCAGGCTAATCTCAAACTCAGAGATCTGCCTGCTTGGGCATTTTTATATGAATATATTAATGAGAACAATTTTATTTATCATCATCGTCATCGTTGTCCTCCTCCTCTGGGTTTTGTTTGTTTGTTTTGAAACAGGGTTTCTCTGTGTAGCCCTATCTGTGCCTATCTGTCCTGAAACTCTTTGTAACCAGGCTGGCTCTACCTCACAGAGATCTGCTTGCTTCTGCCTCCTGAGTGTTGGGATCAAGGGCACATACCACCATACAGTCTGGGAACAATGGTTTTTGACCCAATAGCACTGTGAGTCTCTTGCTTGAGCCTATAACAAAGGTGAGGAGGGGGACTGTGAGAGGGTTGTGATGGGTTCTAATACCAATTTCACTATACTCCATCAATACCTCTTGTTCTTGTGTGTGTGTGTGTGTGTGTGTATGTGTGTGCGTGTGTGCATGTGTGATGTTTAAGAGCACACAACTTGGGGCTGGGGATTTAGCTCAGTGGCAGAGCGCTTACCTAGGAAGCGCAAGGCCCTGGGTTCGGTCCCCAGCTCCGAAAAAAAGAACCAAAAAAAAAAAAAAAAAAAAAAAAGAGCACACAACTTTGCATGCACCCAAGAGTCTAGAGCAGTAGTTCTCAACCTATATGTTTGACCCTTTGGGGGCCAAATGACCCTTTTACAGGGGTCTCATATCAGTTATCCTGCATGTCAGATATTTATAATATGATTCATAACAGTGACAAAATTACAGTAATGAAACAGCAACAAAAATAATTTTGTGGTTGGGGGTCACCACAGTGCAAGGAACTGTATTAAAGGCCTGCAGCGTTAGGAAGATAAGAAGTGCTGTTCCAGAGGACATTGGGTACCCTCATCCATCACTCTCTACTTTATTCTCTTGAGACAGTGTCTTCCACTGAACCTGGAGCTCAGCTGGTGGCTAAAAAGATCAGTTGAGGCCCTTGTTTCTGTCCTTTGAAATGCAGGGGTTACAGGCAGGCATGTAGATATTGGGGATTTGAACTCAAATCCTCAAGCTTAAGCAGCAAACTTTTTTTTTTTTTTAAAAAAGAATTACTTAATTGGGCTGGGAAAATGGCTCAGTGGTTAAGAGCACTGTCTGCTCTTCCAGAGGTCCTGAGTTCAATTCCCAGCAACCACATGGTGGTTCACAACCATCCGTAGTGGGATGCAGTGCCCTCTTCTAGTGTGTTTGAAAAGAGTGACAGTGTTCTCATATACATAAAATAAATACATCTTTTAAAAATATATCTTTTTAAAGAGAATTTATTTTATATGTTTGAGTGTTTTGCTTGTATGTATTATGTATGTATGTATATACATACATATGTGTACTATGTGCATGCCTGGTGTCCTCAGAGGCCAGGAGAGGGTGTCGGATCCCCTAGAACTGGAGTTACAGATGATTGTGAGCCACCATGTGGATGCTGGGATTCAAGCCTGAGTCCTCTGTAATGTCAGCTGGTGTTCTTAACCAGTGAGCCATGTCTCCAGCACCTTAGGGTGTTTTGCTTTGTTTTACAGAAGCCACTCTAATACGCATGGCATGGTAGCTTCCTTAGGTAGCTCATCACTGTGGCACGTTGAGAGTTGGTCTGCCAGTTGATTTCCAGTTAATCTTTGCTATTCAACAGTGCCAACTTTAAAGGATTGTGCATTAAGCAAAATCTGTGCAACATTAAATATCCGCTTAATATTAAATATTAAACATTAAATATTCAGACATCCACTTAATTCTTTCTCCTGGATTATCCTGTGGGAGCCAATTAAAACTAATTATGCAGTCCATCAAAACATAGACAGCTATGAAGAACATGGGGAAGCAGTCACATTGTTGAGGTCTGTCCCTCTAGTATGCCTGTCAATCATTGACACAGAAAAATAACTTACTCAGAACAAGGTCATGCTGATCACATGTCCTATTATATTCTGTATGAGGTTTGTTAATCTTAAATTCCACAAAGCTTTACTATGTAGGACCCATCAAATTAAAGGTCAGTATGAACTATTACATCTAAAAGGCTTGAGTCCGAGCTGACCACTGGACAGCACTTCCTGCACCTGTGTATGAACTCACTGTGGGCTTTGTGATTTTTTTTTTCCTTTATAAGCTGGCAGAGAAAGATGTTTATTCAATGCATTGGCTCAGGCCCCCAATTCTGAGCTATGGTCCTAATCTATTAGTATTTGTGTATGTGTGTGTTCAATACACCATCCTGTCTGACTGAGATCATTTGTGTAGTCTGAGTGGTGACTCTTGGATTTAATGCGAACGAGTTAAATCAAGTAATCAAAAGAAGAATTCTCTCTCTCTCTCTCTCTCTCTCTCTCTCTCTCTCACACACACACACACACACACACACACACACACACACACACAAAAGAAAAAGAAAAGAAATCAAAAGCTGTTGGCATGATCAGCTCTGGTTACTCATGTAAGTTGTTAATACTTCAAAGAGCCAAAGTGTGTGTGTGTGTGTGTGTGTGTGTGTGTGTGTGTGTGTGTGTGTGTGTGTGTGTGTGTATGGTAGAGAGGTGAGTTATGCATAATGTGGTATGCAAGTCTGAAAGTCATGTTCAGAAGTCTTTTTGGTTTAACAAGAAAGTCAGGACAATTCTGGTAAAAATGTCTTACTCCCTTCTTGGCTGTTTCTCTATTACTTAAACTTTGTCCCTAAATGCTAAATGTCACTTCCTGACATTGAGCTTTCTCTCCAGCTGCCTGTGTGTGATTTGGACAGTGTTCATCACCACGGCTGACATTTTGGCTGTTCTACTAACACAGAAATTGCAACTGCAGAAATATTTAGTCTTCTCTCCCCAAAGATCTCTGATTGCCAGGGGATTGAATTTCCAAATATACTAGTCCGTTTGTGTTCCAGCAGAGCACACTGGCCAGGGAAGGAATCTGCTCCATAGAGAGAACAGTGGCCTACTTTCCCCTGTTTCAGCCACACAAAACTGTCCTACCAGCATTCCAGAGAGCTGTCTCCCGGCTGTGGATCCGGTAATGTATCCACCTTCTTAAGAAAAATTACTTGGCAGTAGATTAATAGAAGTCTGCAGTTTAGCCACCCATAAAGAAATAAAAGTTAAGCAAAATGAAAATGGTTTGGGATTAAAGGCGGTGCCTTTGAACTGCAGCACCCCCCCACGAGCTGTACCTCCTACCCTTAAGTCGCATAAGCAAAGGCTTTCTTAAACTCAGAGCTTTCAAAGGGTGTTCTGCACCACAAAACTGCTCTGCCTCTTTCAAGTGCGGAGTCCCTTGTGGGTGGAGGGCGTGTTCAAGTTGTGATTGTTTTAAATTGCTGATAGGGACACAGGAAAGGGTCACTAAGATTAAACTCTGTGAAGGGCTAACCGTAAAAGCTGAGCCTGATCTCATTGCTCTGCTCACAAACCCACACTTCCCAGTCTTGATGCTCTTCCTGAATGCCCTGCAGGCACAGTGTGTAATGGTTACACTTGTGGACAAGGCCAGCCAGTATGCAGGCCTAGGATGCAGAAAGCCAGTGATGAGAGACTGGATCAACCGGTGCGGAGGACAATGCCCTGTGTGTTCTGAAGACTGAGTGACAAGCTGCTGACTAGCAGTCAGGGCTGGGGCCCTTGTGCCTGTGAAACAAGTGGGTGTTTCTGATGAAAGGACTTTCTACACTGTTGCCACAATGTTTCTATACGGAACAGGTTACAAATGATCTTACAGGTTCTTGTGGGAAAAACAAAACTGAGCAACGACTAAGCATTGCCATCTTCAGTGTGCGTGCGTGTGTGCGTGCGTGCGTGCCTGTGTGGGTGCGTATGTGTGTGTGTGCCTGCGTGCGTGTGTGAAGGCTGGAGTTTTTATTCAGGGCTATGCATGTGCTAGGCAAGTGCTTACCTACAGAGCTTCCATGCTGACATTTGCTTACTGTCTGGACCTGCCTGGCATTCAACTAGTGCCAAGTGGACATTTTAGGGAGGCTAATTCATTCATTCCATGGCACAGCCCCCAGCTTCTGGTCACCCTCTTTATCCTTCTGTTTCCATAGCAGTTGTCTTTCAGAACTAAGTCTGACCGCTAAGTTGGGAATGTGAATCTTAGGCCGTCCTTTCTTCTTTAGGGACCTTCAGTTTTTCCCGCCGAACTTCAGTTTTTCCCCGCCAAGCTCCTGTCAAGGTTCCTGTGGGATCCGAAAAATCTATTTCCCCTGTGCCACAGCTGTCTTGGTGATTTGTGAGCTGGCACCATTTCCAATAAAAACCAAACATAACTCATTATACAAAGTAAAATACAATAGAAAGGGGCAGGAGATTGAGGTCAAGACTCACCTAAAAAAATGTAATCTCTCTAGTCAGAGCTTCCAAGTGGAAAGTGGGTCTGGGAAACCAACCTAGGTCCTCTAGAAAACCTATGTTTTAACTTCTTCAATCTCACTGACACATTTTAACACAGCATTGGTTAAGTGAAAGTTATAGTTAGTCTCTTTTCTTTTTGTTAACTAAATGATCTTTAAAATGAAATATATACATGCAAAGTGGAAGAAATAGAGACAGGGAAAATAGAAGGAAGAGAAGAAAGGAAGAGAGGCAGGGGGAGAGGAGTAAAAGAAAAAGAGAGGGGGTGGGTCATGAGTGTTCCTGTAGAACTAAGGGCCATACATTTGAGGCCAGCATGGATTTAGGCTGAATTTCAGGCTTTTGAAATTTGAACCCTCTAGAGGTCACGCCTTTAAAACTCAGGTGCTCCTGCTAGGAACTATCTGATTAGGTTACATCATTGTTAGGCAAAGGAAAGAGCTTGAGAAGAGTGGACACTGGAAATGGTAAGGCATGTGTTGAACCCAGAATTTCTAGGAGGGTATGACAGGGATGTAGCCTTAGACTTGAAGTGGCTGTTTCTCAGGTCTCTCTCTCTCTCTCTCTCTCTCTCTCTCTCTCTCTCTCTCTCTCTCTCTCCCTCTCCTTCCCTCTTCCTCTCCCTCTCTCCCTCTCTTCCTCTTCCTCTCCCTCTCCTTTTTGTTTTAATATCCCATTTAGTTGAGATCACTAAAAGTTCAGATATTTACACCTGTGTAAATATGAAGTCACCCGTGATCAAAGGAGGGATCCTTTATAGTGGCTGTCATTATTGCGGTCAAAGAGAACAGTGCGGCTTCTCTAGAGCTTGTTCAGCCCAGTTATGAGCCTGCTGTGAGCTCTCTTTCTTTTGTTCTGAAAAATAGGGTCTTGGGGCTGGCGAGGTGGCTTACCTGATGACCTAACTTGAATCCCTGGGACCCATACAATGGAGAGAACCAACTGATTGCTGTAAATTTTCCTCTGACAACCACATGTACACCTGCCCACTAAGCAAACATACAGGGTCATGTGTGTCCCAGGCAGGCCTCGAATTTGCTATGCAGCCCAGGATGATCCTGAACTCCTGGTGCACCCATCTCCTCTTCCCAAATGCTAGGATTGCAGGTATGTGCTACAACATCCACCTCTGAGCCTGTGAGCTCTGATACGTGGAGGGAGAAAAGTCTTTGACGTTCAGAACTGGGTTACCTCTGGAGATTCTGATAGAAATGGAGGCAATTTGGATAGAATACCAAAGACATAAGAATTCTGTTCCCTGAAGGTTTTATTTCTGGAGAGGAGATGCAGATCTTGTTATAGCTGTTTAAAGTGTTGTCCTTCACTTTGCAGATCATTGGCAAGCAGATTTTATTTGTTAATGGAGGATCTAATGGTATAGTCCAAGCTGGCCTTAAACTCATAATCCCACTGTGTGAGATTACAGCTACCATATCCATTTCTAAAAGCACATGTTAATGCCAAGATATCTTTTTTTTTGTTGTTGTTGTTGTTGGTTATAGTCCGCAAACTCTTGATGTCTAAGTATCAAGCACAATGGGAAAGGTACAGTAGAGAAGGAGCAGCAGCTCCATAATCGGGAAGTGAAGCAGAGCAGAGAATTTTCTTTTGACAAATCAAAGTGTCTCTCTACCGATTCTTTTTCCACCAACATATAGGAAAAGATTCGGGCTTCCCCTTCAAGTGAGTGCAGTGCTCACATGTCTAAACTCACAAAGCATTCACTATGAAACATGGTTCACGGTCTGAAAAGTACATGTGCTAGATGTATGACCTCTGGCTGGAGGAATTGGGCAGTGCTAAAAACTCTAGGAAGTTGGTTAGGGGAGCTTGGTCACTGGGACACACCACTGAAGGTAATTGCTATTTCCTCATTCCTCTGATTCTTGTCTGCCCGAGTTGAAGAACTTTATCACATGTTTCCAGTACAGTGATGCTCTGCCCAAGCACATGGGACCAAGCAGTCATGAACTGATTCTCCTGAAACCATAAGACAAAAATCTTTGTTACTTGAAGTCCAACTATAAGATATTTTGAGCAAAGCCAGCAGACTTAAGTCATACAGAAAATTGGTTCCAGAAGTGGGGTTACTGCTATGTGTGACTAGGAGCTGACTGTGTAGTTCTTAAGTCTTTAAAACTAACTAGTTTGAAGGAGGAACTTGAAAGGAACTTGTAGCCTAGAGATTACAAGAAGAGTCAAACTGTTGATTCTGGTAAAAATTCAGAAGACCTTAGTGTTGACAGAAACGTGAAGTCTATGCTGTGATGTTTCAGATGGGAATGAAGATTCCATTGGGAAACAGACTAGAAGGGGATTCAAAGAACTTGCCTACATCTTGTCCTTGTCCTAAGACTTTAGGGAGGCTCTAGAGACCAGTGACTCATGCTGTGATCCCAGTACTTTGGAGGTAGGATGACTTTCACAAGTTCAAGGTCTCTCATTATTCACAAGTTTAGGACTAGAGTAAGATCCTGTCTAACAAAAGTAAAAGTCTATAGTTTCTGAAGCTTCTAGGGGCATTAAAAAGAAGCCAGACGTTTTTGCATTGGTACAGCAAGAAGTCTTGGGGGACATTTCAGGAACTGACCAGACCTCACCCATGGCAGATTCAAGAGTAGAAAAAAAAAAAAACGTAGTCATTTGTTAAGTTTTTCCCTTGAGAAGATGGTGCCTCTATTATACCCTGTTTGCATAGGGCTGCCACAGACATGATTTATCAAGGAGTTATTTCACCATGCACAGCCACCCAATCACTCTAAGCCCAATAAAGCAACGGTCACAGAGAGAGGCCATGTGGTCTGTGAATGAACAGGTCACAGAGGTGGGGTTGCTCAGGCCTTCTGGGGCTCCTATCACATCAGCATGCTTCAGACCTGGAACTGCAGTATTTAGTGTCTGTCCTCGAGTTTTGCTTTGATCTCACCCCTCTTTTCTGTGCTTTTCCTAAGGACATTGGGAAAATATTGGAAGCGTGTAACCTGATTTATTTTTAAAGTCTACAGGTTTTACTCATGTTACTCATGTGTCAGAGGATACACACACACACACACACACACACACACACACACACAAACACACACACACAGAGGGAGGGAGGGAGGGAGGGAGAAAGCATGGCAGTGCCCATCTGAAATCCCAATATTAAGTGATTGAGGCAAAAGGATTGCTTTAAGATTAGCATGATCAGGGGGTTGGGGATTTAGCTCAGTGGTAGAGTGCTTGCCTAGCAGGCGCAAGGCCCTGGGTTCGGTCCCCAGCTCCGAAAAAAAGAAAAAGAAAAAAAAAAGATTAGCATGATCTATAAATATAAAGCAGGACAGCCACCATTACATAATGAGACTGTATCTCAAAATAATGGTAATAAAATAAATACATACTCTTGACTGTTAAGGTTTGGTCTATTTCTATGTATTTTGATGGTAAATACTGGCCCCAGGGAAGTGGAAATCCTCACACACACCAAGTGATACCATGTACCTTGCTCCTTACTGTAAAACTATTGACTGGATAAGGACAGCCTATAGCTGGGCAGAAGAGAGGTAGGTGAGGTTTCAGGTCCTGGGCTTGGGGTCTGAGGAGGACCACGATGGGACATGAGGAGAGGAAAGCGGAGAAGAAACCATTGGGTAGGTGAATCATGAAGACAAGACCATGCGGACTGGCCAATAGAAGTTAAGAGTGGCCCAGGCAGAACATGGCAAGTCATAGCTTGGGGTTGTTGGCAGTAGACATTATAGCTTGGAGGGTTGATATCTGCCCAGCTCTAGTGCTGTTAAGGCTTATTATAAATATAAAAGTCTTGTCTTTTATCCAAGGTAGAAGCCCCCTCACTGAGATTAAATACTTAATATAACACTCGACTTTAATAAAATGTAATGAAACATGTAAGTTTTACACAGAATCTTATAGAAAGTGGAAACAGAAAAGCTATTTCCTAACTCAGTGACGGTATTATTCGGACACCTTTCAAAAGGCAAACAACTCAGAGCAATATCCCTTCTCAAGAATTAAGATAGAAAGTACACATAGAGAAATGCCAATCAAACCCAAGATGATAAAACTGGAATACAAGGTCAAGCTAACATAAAAGAGAAATCAAACGGTGTGGTGGTATATGCCTTTAATCCCAGCAATCAGGAGACAGAACTGGGTGGATTTCTGTGAATTCAAGGCCACCCTGTTGTACAGGGTGAGTTTCAGGGCTACTTATTGAGACCCTGTCCCCCCACCTCAAACAAACAAATTTATTTATTTTACTTAAAAAAATATTCACTTTTATGTGTACATGTGAGTGCTTGCATACATGTACGTGCACCATGTTTGGAAGAGGATGTCAGGTCTCCTGGATCTGGAGTCACAGATAAAGCTACCATCTGGTGCTGGCGTCCTCTGCAAGAATGGCAAATGCTCTTTACCAATGAGGTTACTCTCTGCTCACCTCCAATAAGTTAATTAATTATTAATTAATCAGTGAATGTCAGCTAACTGGATAGCCTCATGAAAAGGAATAATTTTGCATCTTTACTTTAACTCACATAAAAAAAATTAGCTCAAAATGAATCAAAGGCTAAATTGAGACTATGATAGATATATGCAGCCAAATATTGATCTTGGGTTTGGTAATGATTTCTTTGTTAAATAACCAATTAGCCAGGCAGTGATGCCACATGACTTTAACCTCAGCACTTGGAGGTAGAAGCAGGTGGATCTCTGTGAGTTTGTGGCCAGCCTGGTCTACAGAGTGAGTTACAGGATAGCCAAGGCTACACCAAGAAGCCTGTCTCAAAAAAAAAGTAATTAATTTATTTTTATGTGTATGTATGTTCTGTCTCCATGACATTTATACCTGGAGCCCAGGGAAGCCAGAAAAAGGTGTTAGATTCCCTGGGACTTCCATGATAAATGGTTGTAAACTGCTCTCTAGAAGAGCAGCCAGTGCTCTTAACCTCTAAGCCATTTCTCTAGCTCTTTGGTTATGATTTCTTAAGTGGGATACTAAAAATATAAGTAACAAAGGGATGTGCTGGACTTTTTCAAAATTAAAAACTCTGTTGCCTCAAAAATCCCTACACAGAGAGTGGGAAGCCAGCTTATAGACTGTAGGAAAATACAGAGAAATATATTTTAGATCTGATAAAGATCTGTTGTGTAGAATATACAAAGAATTCTTAAATATTGAACAACCAAAGAACGAAAGTCCAATTTATATAAAAAGGCAAATGAATTGAATAAACACTTTCCAAAGAAATTGCCCAATAGACATATGAAAAAAATAACTCAATATTGATTAGAGAAATTCAAACCAAAGTTCTAAGGAGATATGCCACTCTGTACATCCACCAAAACGATGACAAAGAAGAAAAAACAAAGTCAATAACAATAATAATGTTTCCTCGACTGAACAAAGAAAACTTTTTTCTTTTCTTTTTTTTTTTTTTGAGTCACAGTCTTTTAACTCCTGGCTGTCTCTGACCTCACTACGTAGACTGGCCTCAGACTCACAGAGATCCTCTAGCCTACGTCTCTAGAGTGCTGAAATCATTAAAGCTAGCAAGTGTTTTAAATTTTTACTTGCTTTGTATGTGTATGTGCGGGGTGGGGGTGTGCATGTGGTCCATTCAGCACGGGTGTGGGCATCAAAGGACAATTTATGAACCTCGGTTCTCTTTTTATACCATATAGGTCCCAAGGATTGAACTCAGGTCTTCGGGCTTAGCAGCCAAGTGCTAAGCTATCTGGCATGAGTATTTAATAACAAAGAGAAAACTTAATGTGGTAATGTCCTTTTTTTTTTTTAAACACTTTATTATATTACGTGTATGGCTGACTTGGCTGCATGTATGTGTACTGTGTGTGTGCCTGATGTCCTCAGAGACCAGAAGCGGGTGTCAGATCCCTTGGGACAGCAGTTGTGAACTGCCTTACAGGTGCTGGGAATCAAACCCAGGTCAAGTGCCAGAGCAGCCAGTGTTCTTTCCCATTGAGCCATCTCTCCAGCCCCTACTTTTCTTAGCATTAATTGAATAATTCAATAGTACACAATCTTTATTTAAAACAAGGTAAAGAGAAGAGATACGGCACACACAGACACAGGTGACTTTTGTTTTTTCAATTACTCTGAAGCGTACCAGTTATACATTGTTACCACTTCACCTTATCCTTTGCCTCTGAGTGAATCTCCATAGTCCTTTTATCATGTAGACGGTAATCACCTCCCTTTTTGTGTCCACTGCTGGGGTCAGAATTACCAGTGGGCTCACGTAACAAAGGCAGTTTGGAGTCACTGAGCTAATACAATGGTTACTTAGGGAAAGGGGAGCCCCCTGAGAGCTTCAGCCTTTCTCACCTTAGTCAACAGAAAGGATTACTTTCCTAGAGTTGTTAATTATCAGCTTGAAAGCCTAGAAGACTTCATAGGGATTCCTGGGAGCAGTCAAAAGGCATAGAGAGCACCTGAGCAGTTGTAGGAGAGCCCGCACCCAGGGATGCAGGGGAGGCACTGTGGATGTGAGTTGTTTTGCTTGGAATCCACCCTTCACGTCCGCAAGTCTGTACCCTGTGGCTCAGCACCACTAGCTGGCATGCAGAACAGAGCAAGAACCGGGGGACCACAGCCCGTGTTTGACAAAGGGGATGAGTTAAGTTGAACAAAACTGCCTCCTTGCAAAAGGACTCAGGGCATTTAAACAATGACCGTTGGACAGCATTCCTCTGTGCGTGGACCCTACTGTGAGCCTGCCCAGGGGAGGGGGTATGGTATATCTGTTACCCATGATGTTCCGAGCTGCCCACAAGCTCTGTGCGGTTCCATGTCTGCCATTTCGTGAAGCAGATGGCTGTCCAATGCATCTTGCTTCTGTGCCTCTTCACAAATAACTTAGGAGCTGATTTATTTTAATTCGGGACTCTGAAATCTCCTGTTCAGTAAACAACCAGTCGGGTGGGTTTTTCAGGCCTGTTAAACTGTGACCATCCGGAAGACTGGAGTCTCCTGGCCTCTTACATATTCATCTCTCTTTTCCCTTTTCTTTTCTTTTTTTTTTTTCCTGACTCTGTTTTCTTTCTCTTCCCACTTTTTGTGAGGTTGGGGTTTCTTATCCCAGTCTGTTTGGGTAAGGAAGCCTGGGTTGTTATCTGGTATTCAGTGTGAAAACAGCTGGCTCCTCATTAACACTAGATAATTGGGGGAGGGGGGTCCCCAGTCATCACGAAGGAATCTCAGCTGCCCAGTGTTGCTTGGTAAGATGGTATCTAAATGAGCTGCCACCAGCAGAATCATGAAAAGGAATTATGAGAGACAGAAGATGAAAGAAAGCCATATGTGTCTGACAATGGGTTTCTTTCAGAAACAGGCTTTTATATAAATGCTTATTTCTTCACAGAAAGGCCGACTACAAAGTGACCCATGGAGGAATATTCTAGAAGGTTAAGCACTAAAACTACTGACAGCCCTTCTAGAGGATTAATTTGTTTATTCATTTAGTTGTTTTGGGTATTTGAGACGGTGTCAGTACATAGTCTTGGCTGGCCTGGATGTCACTATGTATCCAAGGCTGGCCTCAATTCACAGAGATCACCCAGTTCATCTCTAGAGTGCCGCAATTAAAGACGTGCATCATGCCCAGCATTTGTCTGTCTGTCTTTACATCTGTCTATCTATTTTGAGAAGGATTTCTCTGTGTATCTCTGGAACTTGCTCTGTAGACTAGGCTAGCCTTGAACCCAGAGATCCTCCAAGTGGAGGGATCCAAGGCGTGTGTCATCACTGACCAGCCATGCCCAGCATTTTAAATTTCTTTTCAAAAAAGTATTACGAAGGCTCAGCAGTTGAAAGCTTATAACGTTCGCCCATTATAAACGGAGTCCAGTCTCAAGCAGAGCAGCACCCAAGTTAGACAGCTCAGGATGACCAGGAACCCCGCTCCAGGAGATCCAATGGTTCTGGCCTTTATGGGCACCTGTGTGCATAAATCCCCATATTGGTGCACATATACAGCTAACAGTAAATGCATGTATGTGTGTGTATGTGTGTATGCATGTGTGTGTGCAGGCTCGTTGATTAGATAGGATGGCTTTCTCTTTCTACTTTTAGGTTGGTTTCAGGAACTGAGCTCAGGTTATCAGGTCTGTGAGGCGAGTGCCTTCCCTTGGCCCTACTATACCCAGCATTCTTTGTTTTTTGTTTTTGTTTTTTTTTTTTTCTTTTTTTTCTTTATTAACTTGAGTATTTGTTATTTACATTTCAATGATTGTTATTCCCTTTCCCGGTTTCCAGGCCAACATCCCCCTAACCTCTCCCCTCCCTTCTATATGGGTGTTCCCCTCCCCATCCTCCCCCAATTACCGCCCTCACCCCAACAATCACGTTCACTGGGGGTTCAGTCTTAGCAGGACCAAGGGCTTCCCCTTCCACTGGTGCTCTTATTAGGCTATTCATTGCTACCTATGAGGTTGGAGTCCCAGGGTCAGTCCATGTATAAAGAGGGACAATTATAGGGTGTCGATTTAGGAAGACATTGTTTGACTGTGGGGAATGTGTTTGAATAAAAATGTAAGCGCAAGGCCCTGGGTTCGGTCCCCAGCTCCGAAAAAAAAAAAAAAAAAACCAAAAAAAAAAAAAAAAAGTAAGACTAAGGGGCTGGAGAGATGGCTCAGTGGTTAAGAGCACTGACCTCTTCCACAGGTCCTAAGTTCAAATCCCAGCAACCACATGGTAGCTCACAACCATCTGTAATGAGATCTGATGCCCTCTTCGGGTGTGTCTGAAGTGGCACTAGCCACTCAGCAGCTCTGTCTGTCCCCAGCACCCCCTCTATCTGTTCTCTGCAGGCCCCTCTACCTTCTCTCTCTGCCTCCCCGCCCCCACCTTGATGGCTCTGTTCTGTCTACATGTCTGCCTGTCTACTTGTCCATTTGTCTGTCTCTATCCCTTCTCACTCCTTTCCTATCCCCAGATGAACCTCTTTTAGACCAGGTCTGTTGCATGGCGTAATTACAGGGGCACGCCTTGGCATGGGCCCTCCAAAGGCCCTCTCCCCCTCGCCGTATTGTATTTCATAACAGACAGGCTTTCTCTGTGTAGCCCTGGCTCTCCTGGAACTTGGTCTGTAGACTAGACTGATCCTCCTGCCTCTGCCCTCAAATGCTGGGATTAAAGGTGTGCCCCACCACCACCGCTTACCACTGACCCTAATATGGCTTTAAATTTTTTTTTTTGTTGCACTTACTTAGTGTCTGCACACATGTGTGTGTGCATCCCGTAATGTCTGTGCACACATGTGTGTGTCCCATCGTGCCCTCAGGCTACGTGTGAGTGCCTTCATGCACAGAGCCATCTCACCAGCCCTGCTTTCTTACAACTTTAATCTTTACAGCTATTCTACCTGGCAGGCACTTACTATGCTAGAGAAGTGACAGAGCATCCCTCTTGCAGTAATCGTGCAGAAGTTTGTTCCCACAGCACTGGGGTTGTCTTATCCTCTTGGTGACCTTGTTCCCTGGAGTGTGATTTTATAGGGGTTCCTCATGTTGTTTCTCTCTTATTTGGGATAAGATGGCTAAGGGGGGGGGGGCTAGGTAGGGGGCTCGGAATATCCCCCACATTTAAAGTTGAGGAAGGTAGAGGAGAATCTCTCTCTTCCCCAGGTAGGATGAACCGACATTGTCTTTGTTGAGTGCAGGCCTACTTTAAAAATGGTTCTGGGGGCTGGGGAGAGGGCTCAGCAGTTAAGAGCACCGACTGCTCTTCCAGAGGTCCTGAGTTCAATTCCCAGCAACCACATGGTGGCTCACAACCATCTGTAATGGAATCTGGTGCCCTCTTCTGGTGTGTCTGAAGAGAGTGACAGTGTGCTCACATACATGAAGTAAATCTTAAAAAAAAAAAAAAAAATGGTTCCCTTCCCCTTTCCTCTTCCTGCTGTCTCTGTATTCACTGTACAGGCCCAGGAGAATCCCTAAGGTAAAATTTACCAACTATGGTGGCATTCTAAGTGCCCCCTGGACAGTTTTCTCTGAGGTGCCAGGAATTTGGTGACAGTTTGGGTTTTCCCACCCCAGGACTGGTTTCTGCTTGTGGGCTTGTCTTCCCTCCCACTGTTCTTTAATCTGGACCGTGTGTTGTTAGCATTTTCTCTAAGCTCCACCCCACAGTTACCAAGGGACTGCTTGCTCTCCCCTCTCTCTTACCTTCTTGCTTTCTCTCTGTCTTCTATCCGGCTTTCCCTTTCTCCCCATTCCCCTGCTCATTGCTGGCCTCTACTCTGTCTCTAATACCCTCTCAACTGCCCTCCCCATGCGCTGAATAAATTCTGTTCTTTACTATACTGGTCCCTTAGGGAGAAAGGACGCCGCAGCATGGGCTGTCAGAGGCACCCCCACACCTGACCAAACACAACATGTGTGGTAGGAAGTTGGGGGCAGAGCGCGCGTTAGTAGATTTTGGATATAGATTTAGGACCTGCTTTGGCTTGTTCAGATTTGTATTTATTACAAGGGTACAGTGGTGACTTCTCAGATCCCGGAAATGCAGGAAATCCTGGAAAACCCCCTTTATGCTAAAGAAGCCAAGTACACAGATGTGCATGCAGGCTTCTGGTCAGGGCCTCTCAGGCTAGCGCTAGGCAGGGGTTAGATACAAGCCGTAGAGGATGGCGTATACCTCTGTTGTTAAAGACTGATTATTTCTTTAATGTGTGCATGTGTGATGCACACACACCTGTCCTCGTCACCCAGGTCTCCCCCAGAGCTAGTTTTAGGCAACCGTGAGCCAAAGGTTGTGGGTTCTGAGACACAAAACTGCCCTCTCCCATTTTGTTGAATTTATAATCAGGACATCGGATCCAAGGGATTATAGAATCTCATTCATAAAATGAAAATATTGACACCAGATGCAGCACTGGGATTCTGTGATGTTATGAAATTCTAAATTTCCTGCTTCTGGGTACTAAGATTCTGCAGTAACTTCAGCGTAAAAATGGGCCTTGTGTACTTAAAAACTTTTTTTACACTTACTGTACATGTGTGTGGGTGCGTGAGCAAATGTACTCGTACTCCCAAGCAATACCCCACCACACACACACACAGCTGGACTCGGTGGTGCACACCTTTAACCCCAGTACTCAGAGAGAGGCAGCCGATCTTTGTGAGTCTGAGGCCAGCTTGGTCAGCCCGGGTTATGTGGTACAACAACAAAACAATACGATTAGTACTACTAATAAAAGTAATATGAAAATGGCCGTAATGTTTCATGAAGAGGGAGGAGGGACATTTGCATCCAGTGTTTGTGTGAAGGGGACAGCCAGTTCAGCTGCTGTGGGCTCAAATGGTGTGCTCTCCAGGATTTCAGCACCGGGAGGGGTGGGGGGAACGCTTAGCATCGACTGACTCTAAGCACGCACAAACTTAGGAAAGGGCAGTGAGCTTGCAGGCTTGTGGAGGGATGAATACTATGCCGCCCTTCACCACCCAGACAGGAAGCAGAGCCACAGATGAGCGCTGCCGCCTTGGACTTACATGGGATGAGTTACCGTGCCACCCTCCTATCGCCCACACAGGAAGTACGCCGCCTCCAGCCTCCACCGTGGACTTACCACTTCTCCTCTTCTACTTGCACTCCCACGGACTGGAACTTACTGGACGTCTTACTCTCTGCCATTTTCTCTGACTCTTCGGCGTCGTCCACCTGAAGGAATCAAGCAAACAGAGTTGTTTCCATTGTCTCACTGGAAAAGCGGAGGTGCTCTCCCCTCAGGCCTCTGGGATGTGATGTGACTGTTCTGTGACTTACAACCTCTTCGATCCACATTTGTGCATCTGATAGCAGCAATTACTACATTCTTAGCATGCTCTTGGGTTCTGCTAATATTTTCTAGGAACATTTTTTTTAGTATGTGTGTGTTCACCCGAGTATATATATGCGTACCATATGTGTGCATGGGGAGACCAGAAGAGGGCAGTAGACCCCCTGAAAGCTGGAGTTACAGGCAGTTGTGAACCACTATGTCCCTGCTGGATCTGAGCCCCGGTCCTCTGCCAAAGCAGAAGTTGTGCTCTTAACCACCTAGCTATCTCTCTAGCCACTGACTCTGATTACTTTAATAAAACACAGTTTTATTTACTTCCAAAGCTGACAAATGTCTACGATTCCTCCACAGATTTATAAGCACAGTCATTCCTTGGTCTCCACAGGAACTGGTTCTAGGACCACCATAGATATCCACATTCAAGAATGCTCAGAATCTTACAGTAATAGCATAGTGCCTACCCATTACTACATCCATCCTCCTTGTCCACAGCCACCGCTAGAGCATTTCCATTTCATAGTATTTATACGATATGCAGAGTTGCAGACTGGACACTTAAGAAAACAAGGAGTCTTATCATCGTATTCATATACATATATATATGTGTGTGTGTTTTGGGGGCTAGAGAGAGATAGCTCTGAGGTTAGGAACATTTCCAGCACATAGTGGCTCACAACTGCCTTTAACTCCAGTTCCAAGGCATCCAACATCCTTTTTTTGCAGGCTTCTATGTAAACATGGTACACATACATGCACTCAGGTACAGTCACATATACACACATAGAATAAGTAAATAAAATCTAAACAGTGCTTTGAGTTTCAGATGATAAAGATGCATTAGCTATTGAAAATGACATAAAGATGTTTGAAAAAGAATGAAGCAGGGCTGGAGAGATGGCTCAGCGGTGAAGAGCACAGACTGCTCTTCCAGAGGTCCTGAGTTCAAATCCCAGCAACCACATGGTGGCTCACAACCATCTGTAAAGAGATCGATGCCCTCTTCTGGTGTGTCTGAAGACAGCTACAGTGTGTATGTGTGTATATACACACACACACATATATGTATACACATATATAAGAAAAACAATGAAGTAAATGTTGATATAAAGCAAGTTACTATTCTACGGTGCTCAGATAGAAAGGCAGATATTGCAATCACCATGGCAAAGGTGTGTAACGAACGTTGCCACTGTAACCATGGTGACGTGCATGCTTGGGAGGCACTGAGCACATTCACGTTGCTGTGCAGCTACTGCAGAATTGACCAGAATCCCAAACAGAGACCTGTGTCCACTAAACAACCTCTCTCACAGGAATCCAGACTGCATGTGTCTGTGGTATGGCTCGGGGTAGAGTGCCTGCCGCAGAGCTCCTGTGGCAAGGAGGACAACTTCCAGGAGTTGTTAGATTCCTTCCACACTGCTGAAGGCTGTACAGCAAAAGCCATCTTGCAGGCCTGGAATTTAGAGTTTTAAAAAAAACGCTAATCTTGGGTGAGCAAGATGGCTCATTGGGAGAATGCTCCCTGCTATGCCTATCAAGCTGAATTCAGTCCTGGGGCTCACATAGTGAAGGAGAGACTGCCTTCCTGAGAATACTTTTCTGACCTGTATCTGGGTGTCATGGCACACAAGCTCCTCCCACTTCTCATACACACACACACACACACACACACACACACACACACACACACACACACGATAACTTAAAAATGAAAAATCCTCATTCTGTCCTAGTGTTCCTGATAAAATCTCATCATTTGATAGGGAAAAGAAGGAGGATCAGATCCTTTAAGGATACGAATGGAGAGAGGCGGACAGGGGTCTGACCCGGACTCTTGGTTCCCACGGTGGCATCTATGCTGGAGCTCATAGCAGAACTGGCTACTTGCACCTGGAGGATACAGGATGGTCTCCGACCTCCCTCTATGAAGGAAAGATTGTTCTTGAAAAGTGAACTTTTTAGAATGGGTCGTGAAAATATAACTGTGGAATGAAAAATATGCCTGGCTTCCAGCTGTGCCAAGAGCGGGTTCAGTGTGTCTAGGATTCATGGTCTGCCATACAGAGAGATGACTGTCCAACAGGCACCTGCAGAAGGTACCACAGATGTGACTGCATCTTCTCTGATGGAAAGAAATCTGTGTAGGGCCACCCTGATTGGGGGTGGAGGTGGTAAAAGCAAAGGAAGAATGGGTGAGATGGCTCAGTGGGTGCACAGGCACACATACAAGAAATAAAATGTGATTCTAAGAAAACCAAAGCAAGGTCAGCTAGGTGTTATTTTAGAAAATTTACAACATAATAAAATACTTCCATAATCTTTCCCTCTGTGGGGCATGAGTTGCAGGGAGGAAGGAAACCAGTGATCTGAGAAGTGTCCGAGCTGGCCACCGTATTGTCATGATTAAACAGCCAACAATGACTTCAAGACTGATCACATTACTTCCTCGTGATGCCGGTTAGCTGTTGTTTTCTACACTAGCAGTCACTCCGCTCCTGGCCTCCCACGTCTGTGAATGACGAAGGACATTTTGCTCCCATACAGCACTTCAACATGGTTAGGCGTAAGGCAACCTGATGACGACCCCAGCGATTCTTAGATATGCACATCTTTACAATTAATTCTGTCACCTGTTGTTACAGACGTGCATCTGAATGCAAACACCTTTACAAGTATCAGCTGTGTGTGCCAGTGTCTGAGTGTGTGAGTGTGTGTGAGTGTACATGAGTGTGTGTGTGAGTGATTGTGTGTACTTGTGAGTATTGTGTGAGAGTGTGCGTGTGTATGAGGATGTATGGTTACGTGTGTGCCACAGTGTTCTAGTGGAGATGAGGGTACATGTTGTAGGTTTGGGTCTCTCCTTCCACCTTGTGGACTCTGTAGCCTGAGCTCCCGTTGTCAAGCTTGGTAGGGATTATGTCTACCTGCTTAGCTATCTTTCCGGCTCCCACACTCTTCTGTATGAAGCACACCAAGCAAACAATGTCTTCTAGACACAGCACACATGCGAACTCTCTGGCAGCAGTCACAGGACCTGCTGGGTCTGGGCCAGATGGCGTGCCAGTGCTGAGAGAAGTGGGCACTAACCTCCATCCTATCCCAGAAGCCATCTCCAACCCACAACTGCTTGAAAAGAAAGCTCTGTTTTCTCAATGGAGTCTCCCTGGTTATATAAACCACTCTTAATGGCAGGCCCCAGGCCTGGCACAAAATGAACTCAATGGTATTTGGAAGGTTTTTTTCCATAATGCTTTGCCTGGGGTTTTGTTTTTTTAACCTTACAGGTCAGTCTTTTGTTTATAGACTGTGTTTTCTGATTTGGTGTTTTGTACGGGAGCTCAGTATGTGCAAATGTGTAGACACATCTCTGTGTGTTCCTTATGCTTTTTCTTTAAGATTTATTTGTTTTATGTATGTGAGTACACTGTCCCTGTCTTCAGACACACCAGGTATCAAATCCCATTACAGATGGTTGCGAGCCATCATATGGTTGCTGGGAATTGAACTCAGGACCTCTCGAAGAGCAGTCAGTGCTCTTAACCACTGAGCCATCTCTCCAGCCCTCCTTATGTTCTTTCTTTAGTTGGTTTTTTTCCCTGTTTGTTTGTTTTGTCCTATTTTGGTCTGTTTGCTTCTACTTTATTTTTATGTGCTTATCTGACTTCTAATGAGAGAGAGAGAGAGAGAGAGAGAGAAGAGAAAAGGTGTGGATTTGGTTGATGGGAAACCACAATCAGAATGTAGCCTATAGAAAAAATATTTTCAATAAAATTGTTTATTTACTTGTATTCTGTGAGAGTTTGCCTGCCTGTATGTTTGCCATGTCAATGACTGATGTCCGAGGAGGCTGGCAGGGGGATTGGACCCCTATGAACTGGAGTTATAGAGGGTCGTGAGTCACTTTGTGGGTACTGAGAACCAAATCCAGGTCCTCTGCAAGGGCAGCAACTGTGCACATTCACAGCTCCTGAACTCTGTGTGAGAATCAAAATGCACAAGGTACTTAAAGGTACTTTGATATACAAAGTAACAGCAGATGTTTGTTTTGTTTTGGGTATTTTAATTTGCTTTAAGAAAGGCGTATGTAGTCTGAACTGTACTAAGATGGCCTTTGAACTTTCAACCCTTCGTTTATTTGTTTTTGATAGAACCTTGCTCTGTTACCCAGGCTAGTTTTGAACTCACAAAGAGCTTTGCCTATGCAGGGACTAAAAAGGTCTACGCCACTACTGCTGGTCTCGATTTGCAACAATGTTGCCTTGGGTTTTGAGTGCTTGCATCACAGGTGTGCACCACCCGCCCCAGCATTCTGTTAATAATTTGAACATCACCTCCTAAACATAGCTCTCTCATCCCCAACGGCAAAATGATTTTCTGGAACACACACACACACACACACACACACACACACACTCACGCACACATGCACGCACACTTCTCAGTGGGTTCCATTTCAAGGTACAGGGAGCAGTTACCTGTATCCCAATAGATAGGCATCTGTTTTTCTTAAAGTCTTTCTTCCTGTCCTCGGTGGTGACAGTGGCTATGGTGGTGGTGGTGGTGACGGCAGCAGCGTTGCTGCCCATGTGTTGACTTGCCGGGCCGTGGATCTGCGCGTTTGCAGCCTCGATGGCAGCCGTGAGAGCCTTCATACTGTCCAGACTTTCGGTGGAGTTGCTGAGGCCAGACTGGCTGATCATGTCCCCGCGCTGGCCTTGCCCGTCCATGTAGGCATCCTGCGCGGACTCTGTGCTACTCTGGGCTGTGATAGAAATGAAAGGTTTCGTGGTAGTTCTGGGTGGGACTGGAGGTGGTGTCTTCTTATATGTTGTAATGCAAGATGACACTGAAAGACAGTGAAAGCAAAGACTGTGACTTCTGCGTACCGTCAGGGACAGCCATTGGAGATCAGGGCACACAAAACACTCTTGACATCGAGCTTGACAACAAGGCTGTGAGGTCAGAGGTCAGGGGTCAGGGCTGCACCACACCCACAGCAGTGACGGGGAGAACTCCCGTCTCTGAAATGGAAGCTGTAAAACCATCATGAACTAGATAGGACTGGTCACCTGTGGGAACTGTGGGGGAAGCCCTGCCTTCTCCAGAGAACAGTTAATACAGTCAACGCTCGACGAAGCAGCTCGTTAGGAATGGCTTGTGTGGTTGGTAATGAAAAGAGAGGCTGTGAGTAGTCTGTTGCGTGCAGTCTGATCCTGGTAAGCATCCTGACAAGCGCGGGCCACGTCAGCCTCCGTAGCTTCCTGGATTATACTGGTTCACACTAAGTTCCTCCCTGCCTCTCAATACCTGTATTTTCATCCTCTATGGTGTCTGTTGCCTACCTTTCCTTCCCTGCTCCCCACTCCCTGTTTTCTTTTTTTGTGTAGGTGAGCATTGTATAAATTTTTGTTCAGAAACTTTGCTGAGCACCACCACTCACTAAGAGGACCCCCTAACAGAGCCGACCCCCTAACAGAGCGCCCCCCCAACTATACATTCAGTTATAGATCGCCTCTGAGCATTTGTTTGGTGTCTATTGTGCCACGTCTTGAAATGCCACCCCAAGACACTTCCCCAAGGCAAATGTCTGAATGCATTCACCCGAGGCTACCATTTGTCTAGGTCCTTTCAAAGGTTCCAACCCCTCTACACCCATCTGGTCACAGTTTTCTGCAAACTGAAAAACTGTGGCCTGTTCCCAGCTTCCCGTGTACGGAGCATGATTCTGGAAAAGGAAGATAAAAGCATTTCCAAGTAGGATGTTCTGCCAGGGCAAGCCCGGTGCAGTGGTCTGAAACCTGTAACCACCACTTCCCCCTTCTCTTTCCACACCTTCCCCAGGCACACAGGGCTGGTACCCTGTGGTTACCAAAACCCCACACAATTCTAACTTGGGTCCTAGCTGCCACTCGACCATCTCACTTAATAAAACACTCAAGCTTCTTTAAAGGCCACTGGGGAAAAAAAAAATCCTACGGTGAATCGTAAACAGGGGGGCCCTATTCTGCTGCCTGTTCTCTGCTGCCTTGTGATCTGAAGTAATCCCCTCGACCATGAAAGAAAGAATAACCACAGTGTTGGCATTGTTCTTCCCATGGATTGCCTGAGAATCAGAGGAAGAAATCCGGCATCGCCATGGTACAATATCACATGCTCAGGAAGACGGGTGAATACGGAATAGGATGAGGTCACCTTAGTTATGTGGTCCGATGATCAGCAAATACTACATGAAACTTTCCACATATGCATACTATAGGGTTAGGATTTGAGTAGTGAGTGATAAGCAATTCAATTCAACTTCCTCTCTCCCCCTTTCTCCTCCTCCCCACCTCTGAGAAACAGGTCGATTAGCAGAAGATCCCACTAGAAGAAGTTTCCTGTGCTGATGGAGCAGGTGCCTACTCAGACTTAGATTCGACCCCCCAGCTCATGGGCAAGCATCTGGCTAAGTCATGGAAACCAGAGCAGACTGGTAAGTTGTCTCTGACTACTTGTTCTGCACTTTTAACCCCTGTGGTGCTGCCTCTTGCCTCCCAGTCAGAGGTAAAGTGGTAGCTGTGTTTGTGATGCCACGGTCACCTGTTTGAAGACCGGAAGAGGTTCAAGAAGGAAGAGGGCTGTGATTAGGATGTCCACTCCTACCTGAACATAATGATATCAGACCGTGACATGACTTCTAAGACAAGTCTTTACAATGTGAGGTCATTATTTCTGCTGAAAACCTGTTCTCAGAAAATTTAGGGGCACTGGAGAGATGGCTCAGCCGTTAAGAGCACTGGCTGCTCTTCCAAAGGTCCTGAGTTCAAATCCCAGCAACCATATGGTGGCTCATAACCATCTGTAATGAGATCTGATGCCCTCTTCTGGTGTGTCTGAAGACAGCTACAGTGTACTTATATATAATAAATAAATCTAAAAAAAAAAAAAAGAGAGAAAATTTAGCCCATCCAAAGAAACTAAATTTCGTATCCCAACACACAGTCAGTAACCCAAAACATGGCACACACCCTCTTACACAGTGAGCATCCCAGCACACGATCTGTACCCTAGCACACAGTGTGCACCCAGCACCCCACCCCAGCACACAGTCACATAAGATTTGTTCTTCTAGGCTATTTATTTACTCCTTGCTTTGAGCTTCCCTGCTTTTTCCTTATATGCCCATACTCAAACTATGTGGGTTTAATGCTAGAAACTAATGAAGAATTCTCAAAACATAACAAACCAAAAAACAAACCAACAACTCCCAAACCAAACCAACCAAACAAAACCCCAAACAACAACAATAAAGCCAAACCAGATCAGTGCAGAAGAAAACTCCTTTCGTTCCTATAAGGTACAGGAACAGGCCTGCCATGCTTATATCCCAGTTGTCCTGCATTGATGCCTGTCTCTGCCTCCTGCAAGGCCCACACACTTTCTAGTCAAGTCACAATTTTTCTAGTGTCAAGTTGGACAGGGCGACACTTGGGACAAGCTGTCACAGCTCCTACACTCAAAGGCGGTCAGAACTTGAGATTGTCCTAAACAAGAAAGAGGGTCAGGAGCATTTCTGGGGCTGGCTAGCTTCCGGTTGACTTCCATGTTCAGGGAAAGTCTGTGTCGAGGAATAAAATGGAGAGTTATGAGGCAGGACAGTCAGTGTCCTCCTCTGGCTTCTGTGTACATGCTACACTGTATCTGCAACACATTTGTGGATACAACACCCCCCCCCACACACACACACACTCAGGGAGAGGAGAGGGAGATGGAGGAGAGAGAGAGTCAAAGAGTCATCAAGAATCTACAAACTATCATTTTTGTCAACTTTTTAACATTGACTATTTCTTTTCTTTTACACATCTTTGAGGAATCTGAAAGACCTTGGATTTGCTATGTAGCTGACCTTGAACAATGTGCTGGTGGTACTGGTGAGGACTGCCATACCTAACTCAAGGTTGTCTACATTCGGGCTGGAGAGATGGCTCAGCGGTTAAGAGCACTGACTGCTTTTCCAGAGGTCCTGAGTTCAATTCCCAGCAACCACATGGTGGCTCACAATCATCTCTAATGGGATCTGATGCCTTCTTCTGACGTGTCTGAAGATAGCTACAGTGTACTTAAATGTAATAAATAAATAAATCTTAAAAAAAGGTGGTTGGGGGCTGGAGAGATGGCTCAGTGGTTAAGAGCAGTGACTGCTCTTCCAAAGGTCCTGAGTTCAAATCCCAGCAACCACATGGTGGCTTACAACCATCTGTAATGAGATCTGATGCCCTCTTCTGGTGTGTCTGAACAGCTACAGTGTACTTATATATAATAAATAAATAAATCTTTAAAAAAAAAAAAAAAAGGTGGTTGGGACACAAGTTGTGTCCCCTAAGTGCAGTAACAAAAGTAAGAGCCCCTGAGAGACTAAAACATGAGAGAGAGATAGGTGGGGCTGATAAGGTGGCTGTGAAGCCAAGAGTGCTTGTTGCTCTTGCACAGGACCAGGGTTCGGTTTCCAGAACCCACATGGTAGCTAACAGCCATTCCAGAGGACTCAAGGTCCTCTCTGGTCTTGTGGGCACTACACGCCACACATGTGGTGCACACACTTATAGGCAAACACCCATCATTTAAAAAACAAAGCATAAACCACGCCAAGGTACTCAGCCCTATTCAGTCACTCACAGCCAGAGGTGAGATAGCGTATATTATCAGCGTTAGAAGGCTGAGGCAGGGGGACCATAAACCCATAACTTGCCTAAACAATGAGTTTGAGCCAGGCTGATCTACAGGAGACCCTGTTTTAAACAAACAAACAAAACTCAAATAAACAAAAAACGAACAAAACACAGAAATTGGTTGTACAGTAGTCAAAGAACCTTTTTTGTATGTAAACACATTTTCTTTTTCTTTTTTTTTTAAAGATTTATTTATTTATCATATACAAGTACACTGTAGCTGTCTTCAGATACACTAGAAGAGGGCATCGGATTCCATTACAGATGATTGTGAGCCACCATGTGATTGCTGGGAATTGAACTCAGGACCTCTGGAAGAGCAGTCGGTGCTCTTAACCACTGAGCCATCTCTCCAGCCCGTAAACACATTTTCTTAAGGGACTTTTATTGGTGTTGTTCTGTGGCGTGAGATCTTTGAACCCAGGACCATAAGCTTGCTACCCAAACCTTTTGCCCCTGAGCTTGTATACAAGCAGTTACTAAGCAAGCCCTAACTTGTTCACCCTAAAACTGATGTGGTAGAAAAAACCAAATCTTGCAAGTTATCCTCTGATCTTCACATGTACACGCAAAACAAATACATGAAAGAAATTAAAAGAACAAAACCAGCGTGCGTCTGAGAGGTGGCTCCATCGTAAAGACACCAGCTGCCACTGAGCTTTAGAGCCTGAGTTAATCCCCAGGACCCACATGGCAGAAGGTGAGAACTGACTCTCAAAAGATGGCTTCCACATGCACAGCGTGGCATGCATATGCCCATACACATACAGGATAAATAAATGCAATTTTAGTTAACAACAGCAGCAACAAAAATGTCAGGCTTAGTGGTTAATCCCAACACTAAGGAGGCAGGCAGATTTCCTGATGCCACCCTAATATATATATATATATATATATATATATATATATATATATATATGTATATGTATCTATAATTTATATAGTAAAATATATAACAAAAAAATGTAAGATGCATAGTCACCATTGTTCATACACGGAGCAGAAAGACCTTATTTTGTAGTAAGAACTCAGGTTCTGGGAGAGCGTACAAGCACAGATCAGTCAACTTTCTTCCAAAAGAGTTATTTAAATGTATGCGTCTGATTTTTGTCTCCCCCCCCCCCCCGTGTATGTCTGTACACCACACGCATGCCTGCAGCCCATGGAGAGCAGAAAAATGCACCAGATTCCGTGCAACTGGTAATGGGATGGTTGTAAGCCATCGTGTGGGTGCTGGGAATCAAACAGAGTTCCTCTGGAAGTGCTCTAAATCACTGAGCCATCTCTCCAGCAGGCAGATCTCTATGAATTTGAGGCCAGCCTGGGCTACAAAGCAAGTTCCCAAAACAGCCAGGGTTATGTAGAACCTTGTTGTCTCAAAAAAGGCTTGCCTTTAATCCTCAGGACTACCAAACAAATGTAAAAGATTTTAAAAGAGAAGATACCTAAGTATATATAAGTTCTAAGAAATTAACAAAACACTGCAGAAATTCAGCCCAACAGAGTCCACATGGAAAAGTTACTGCCCTATTTCAAAAATATTTACAGCTTCCCCCTTTCCAGGCCACCCAGAGAGATCGTGGTGGCTTGCGGTGAGAGGCAAGGCTCACTCGCTTGCCAGCCCACCTCTGGGAGGTACAGCACCCCCACAGTAGTTAGTACGCCTTCTGGCTCCAGGGAGATGTCTGTGTGAGAATGACTTCCACTCAAGGCATCCTCCACGGAAAACACTTTTCTCTGTCTCTGAAGAAAAAAAAAAAAAAAAAGCGACTCTGAGCGCGCCGAGGAAGGAGGGGCTGGCAATAACTCTTGCAGTCATCCACCCCCTCGCCAGTTGGTGGTTACCAGGATCCCAGACACTTCCTAATGCCAGACAAATGCCCCAAGCCTCGGCATGTCTGGTTTGAAGATCTATTCAACTGATAGTCCCCGCCTTTTCGAGGGAGAGCCCCAGTACTGGGCTAATCAAACAAAACATTGTTCTCAGAAGGCAGGAAGAAAGAAAAGGCTTGTCTTTGGGTCACAACGTTTGGGATTCATATCTATATATAAAAATATTATAAATATATATATATATTCCCAACTAAAAGGTTGCTACGAAACTTGGGATTCCAGAGGCGTGGCTGGTTTGCACAGAGCGTGCACTGTACAGAAATCCCAGGAGGGGAGGAATCTGAAAGTTAAGAGCCATTAAAAGGAAAGAGGGGGGAAAAAAAGTCCCAGGCACTTGATGCCTGGAAATGATGTAAGACTCAGCCACTCCTCCGTTAGACCTGCAACCAAACGATTCTCAGATCCGTCGCAGCTGCTCTCCAAATGTCAGCGCCAGTGCTGGGCAAAGCTTGAAACCCACCAGGCTTCAGGAGGGCCATTCTCACCCACATTTTCCCCCGAGCACTCTTAGGAACCTGGCAACAGGTAACGTGGCAACCTTTGACTTCTTAAAAGGCGAGTGGGATAATTTCAGGGAACAAACGGACTGTTTTCGAGCCAGCTGCGTCTCTCCCAACTGCCCCCGCATCCAACCTTCTCCCTCCCAATAGTCTGAGAAAACAAATTTAAGTGCTGAAGGCTGTCCCGCTCTTGTGCGTCCCCTGGTGGCCAACATCGGCACAACACGCACGTGTTCGGAACCCCTCCGCAGTTCCTGCTGGTAAGTGTTGTGGGAAGTGTGCAGCTGACCCTGAGAACCTGTCTCCCGTAAAGAGCTGGACTCCATTCAAAATGTCCTCATTTTTGTTGTTGTTTTCGAGATAGGGTTTCTCTATTTAGCCTTGGCTGTCCTGGAACCCACTAGGTAGACTAGGCTGGCTTTGAACTAGGAGATCTACTGCCTCCGCCTCCTGAGTGCTGGGATTAAAGGTGAGCGCCAGCAGACCCAGCTTCAGCTGAATGAGACCTCTGGACTCCGACCCACTAGCGTCGGTGAGGATTAACACTGGGAGCAGGGTCTGGTAAGCACTGCAGGTGGCTTAGGCCTGTGATTTCTTCCTCCAGAGGCTGATGTGGGAAGATCAGGGTTCAAGACCAGCCTGGACTCCTTACGGGCTTTGTCTTGAAAAAGCATCAACCAAACGTGCCGTGACGACGCCCATTTTCCCTGTTTGTCTTGATGTGTGTTCCACACAAAGACACCTTTTGGGATCTAATGAGCCCTGCTGGGTTCCTGTGTGTAAGGATTACTGAAGATTTCCACACTGCCAGCCCAGCTTCCCAGACTGTAGCTACACCCAGGAAAATGCCAGCGGCTGTGTCTTTAGGCTGTCTGATCCTCTTAGACGCTGCCCCACCCCCTTTCAATGTAGGGCAGGCGTGGAGACCCAGTCCTGAGCTGCTGTTAGCTCACAGGACCTGGCACTGCAGTTCTGCATCTGCAGATGGTACTTGGAAGCTGAGAGGTTCGGATCAAAGTAACCGTTCTTTTCAGAAGCTTTCACTAATTAACTAAATTAGAGGACACGGAAGACTCAGGTCCAGGCTTTAAGGTCTGAGCCTAGTAATGCAGACCTTAACCAAGTTTGACAATCAAATGATACTAGAAGCTGAAAACAGCCCATGCCTGAAACCATGAGACGTTCAGAGTTGTTTTTGCCCAGATCATGTAAGGTCAAAGATTAGAGCCTGGGGGTCTGAGTAAGCTCCGGAGGGACACTGGCTTGGGTGAGCCGCAGCGTTCCTAGAGCAGGGCACCTGTGTTGAAATCGGACATTTCAGTCTTCAGGATTACTAATTTCCAAGGTGGCGGGTATTGTTTCCAGCTGGGAATACGATCTGGGGTTAGCACTTCATCTTCCCGGCGCTGCCAACAGGTGCTGTTGAGTCAAATGTGCAGACAGATGACTGTCCTGGAAGTCCCATCACCGGGAAGACTCCACAGACTGACTTCTACCCCTGACTCAGACACAGTCACTTCCTCTTATACTTAGGGAATTGTTTTTTTTTTTTTTTTAATTTTTTTTTCTGCATTTGTAATCCTGTGTGTGTTTTTCAAAATATGTCCCAGCCTGGCCTTTGGGTCTTCCTGAGTTGAATGGACTGTTTACCGAAGGGGAAGATTCGGGGCCCAAGGTCAGGGTTACAGAATTATATAAGGTTTCCTGTTTGGGCAGCTGGTCTACCAACCCCTCAGGGCAGATGGAGTTTTGATGAAAGATGCCTGCCCGTTGGGTGTGGTGGCATACACCTGCAGCTCTGCACTCAGGAACATGGGACATTCAAGGGTTCGGTTTTGGACCCCTGGACAAGGCACTGAGGGGCATATTTTACATATCAAGGCAGACCTGGCTTCCAGGTTCTCCCAGCATCCCTCAGTCCCTACTTGGTATACCCTGCTTCCCATCCTTGAACTTTCCAGCCCAGACACTTGGCTGCCATTCCCCAAGAGGCTCCTCCCTATATAATCCAGACATTTCCCCCAACCCCCATAGCAACTTCCCTGGCCTTAGTCCTTGGGGCCAGTAAACTCACCTGCCTGAGAGCAGCTTTCCGATAAACCTGCCTTTAATCTATTCTAATCTGACTTGAGTTGGCTCATTTCTGGATATGCACAGACTTTTCTTTGCTGTTCTCTATAATACAGTGTAACAACCATTTGCTTGGCGTTTGTCCACATAATTCTAGCATGCAGGGGGACTGCAAATAGAAAGCCAGCCTGTGCTACAAGCTGAATACTTGTTGAATACTTGTCTCAAAAAAAGTAACATCCAGAGCTGGAGAGATGACTCAGCGGTTAAGAGCACTGACTGTTCTTCCAGAAGTCCTGAGTTCAAATCCCGGCAACCACATGGTGGCTCACAACCATCTGTAATGTGATCTGATGCCCTCTTCTGGTGTGTCTGAAGGCAGCTACAGTGTCCTTATATATAATAAATAAATAAATCTTAAAAAAAAATCTAGCCATGGGTTGGCAAACACTTGTAAGCCCAACAACACTTGGGAGGCAGAGACAGGATCTCTATGAGTTTGAGGCCTTCAAAGTCTATGAGTTTACATCAGTAGTAGAGTGCTTAGCTGGTATGGGGCAGGTCCTAAGCTTGATCCCTAGAACCACAAAATAAAAGACAATATTTATAAAGCATTTGTAATTAGAAGTAAATTGAACTTCTGTAAGAAGGTAATCTCAGAATGGCTTACAGTACGTTACGGGATGTGCCCAGGCTATATGCAAAGACTATATAAGACAGTAACTGAATGTTCTGGTAAACACACATCACATGAGGGTGTTCCATAATCAACCCTCCAAAGATACCAAAGGACAGCTACGTAGCCAGTTGTCACCAGTGCCAGCGTCTGTTGGCATTAGTCAAGTGCTGGCTACGTTTAGCTATGACTAGTCAGCTTTTGTCATGGAGCTGGTATGTCAAATGTTATGGGGTGGAGGTCAAAACCCCATAGGGCCAAAGAGTAGGAGCCATCCGCGTCTGAGGCCTGGGATTCTATTCTCGGCATCATCAACACGAGGAGTGCCGTCTCTACTCTCTCCTGTGCTTTATCCAAGCTAACGTCCTCCTTTGTCTCTGCACCCTCTGAGACACACACAGTGGCACACTGCAGTCCGATTAGATTGCTGCCGAGTGGCCCAGGATATCAAACCTCCCACTGTTCTTTCTACTCAACATCACTGGGCTATTGTCTCCCATAGCCTAGGCTGGCCTAGAACTCCCTGTGTAGTCAAAGCTGACCTTGAACTCCTGATCCTCCTGCCTCGACCTTCCAAGTGTCGGGATTACAGACATGGCCCTGTAGCCGCCCTCCCTTCTGAGAACGTTTTTGTCTTTATAGTATTATTTTTGTTTTGTCTTTATATTATATGAAAAGTCTTTCTTATTATTTTATTTATTCCTTTGATAAGGTCTCATGTAGCTTACTTAGTCCGGGCCTGGACTTGAGGATAACCTTGAACTTCTGACTTTTCCTGCCTTACTTCCTAAGGGTGGGGTTACAGGCATGGACCATCAAGCCTTTTTTTATGTAGTGCTGCGACCAAAACCACTACTCTGCATGCTAGTCAAGCACTCTATCAACTTAGCCACATCTTCAGCCCAATTTGGGTTTTATCACGGCATCTTTCCAAGAACCCCTCTTTACCTCATTTCAACAGAACGGGCTTGGAGTCCTGAGTGTCAGGGCAAACCCGAATGGGAACCATGAGTGTCTGCCTGCCTGGGTCTAGTAAACAGATCTCATCTGCCATTCACTCTTCCTCCAGCCAAGGCCATAGCACTCCTGATGGGAGTATCAAGCGCCTGGTATTCCTCTGCGTTGCTTCAGAGGAACCTGTGTACAAATCAGAGTACTTCACATCTATGGGAGCCTAGGCCTAAGTTCTAACCGACTTGGGGGATGCTCCACTGCCCTGTCCCTGGCACTGAGAGCAGCCTGAGGAATGTAGTCGGGAATTCTCTGCCTTGGGAAACAGGATTTGTGAAGAAGCCAGAAAGGAAACCTTTCTTTCCTTCCTGTTAGTTTCAGCAGGGTCTGGAAGGCGGGGCCTGCAGGGAATGTCAGCAGCCCTGGGCTGTGTAGGTAAGCTCTTTAATTATTCATCTTACTCCTTCCTTCCACCTAGAAACCCTCTTTTTTCTTTCTCCAAAGGGAAAACTATACAGGTTAGTCTGTATTGGCCTCCATGGTCCAGAGGAAGGATACCTGTTTCTTGCATACTCAGTTAGCAAGAGCAGCTCTGAGAAGGACACTCTTTACCTGCTGTTCATTGACAGCTGAGGACACAACTGGAAGAGACTCTCCAGGTGTCCCTTAAAGGCTGCACCTGCCCTACCACCCTGGGGTGTAGCTCAGTGGTAGAGCATACACCTATCAAGAACAGGGATGTATTCTAGCATGGGAAAGAGAGACAGCTGGACGGGGATGCTTGTCATTTGCCGAAATTTCAGTTCAACAAAACAAAACCCAACGACCTTGCAGTCCCTTTGAAGTCGAGATTAAAATTGGTATCAAGTTACTCCACCCTCTATCCCCATTCACTGAGTGTTAATGAACCCAAGGCTGGTCTCTTTAAATTCCAAAAACAACCCTGCAGAGGAGGGTACAGCCAGCAGATAAAAAGGAGGCCAAGAGAGAGGTTGCTTTGCCCCAGCTCTCCCACGGGGTAGAGCTGGCCGGAAAGTTGCTCTTCCCACAGAAGTTACTTATTTTTTCGGACGTGCCACTGTATCTGCACATCGTGGGTGAACACTTGTCATCCCAGCACTGGAGATGAAGAAAGAGGCAGAGGGATCAGGTGTTAAGGCTAGCCTCTGCTACAGTGTGAGTTCAAGGCTAGCCTGGGCTAGATGAAGCACTGCCTCAATAACAATGACAAAAAGATTCTCTCGTGAATCTCCCAGAGAACAGTGCTGCCTGAGTGCAGGTTGGAAACTTCACCAACAGCCGGAACCCTCGGGTCCTGGGGATTGCAAGCCACCGACATACAGTGATTCAAACCTTGATAGTAAGTTATGCTGTAGGCATACTGTTAGCAGTTTCCCCCTCAGGTCTGACAGTTCCAAGGTCAGATTTTGAGTGATGGCTTTCAGAAACGTGGCTGGAGGAGTCGTGTCTTAAAACCACGTGCCAATTCTTATAGTAATCGGAGCTTCCAGCAGGGGGGTGCTGTGGTGGTATCACTTTCTCTATTGGACCACCAATAGAGGGTGGAGGCTATACAGGGTTTCTTTTATATTTTAATTTTGTTTTGTTTATTTTGAGCCAGTGTTTCACTGTGTAGTGTGTAGCCCTGGCTGGCCTAGACCTCTGTAGACCAGGCTAGTCTTGGAAAGAGATCTGCCTGCCTCTGTTTCCTGAGTGCTGGGGTTAAAAAGCCACCACACCTAGTCTAAAAGTATAGCTTTGGCTGGTCTAGAACTCCTGACCCTCCTACCTCTGCCTCTTCAGCATACCCTCCTGGTGTGCAGTTGGGTTTGATCAGTGTCCTGTCACTGCTTTGGTATAGTTCTGGGGGTCTGTTGGTTCACCAGCACAGGAGACATTCTGTTAGTTTTATCCTAATGAATGGCAGAGGTCCCTGGAGGATCCTTTCACTGTGTTCTTTCCACAGGTTAGGGTGATGTCTAGGTCGCAAATGGTACTGGATGCTGTGTCTTTTGAGATAAGCATTGTATAGTCAAGGCTGTGCTGTCTGAGCCACCTTTTCCCCATTCCCTACCAACAGGCCAACTTCTAAGATAGCTTTTTTTTTTTCAGACAGGAGAGTGGGTCCACAGTAGGTTTTGTTGGACCCATCTGCACAGATCATCTTTGAATGCGTGGCTCAGTGCTCTAGGCTCTAGTTTATACTCAGGCAACCCTGAGATAATTGTTGGCTGCAACCTGCATTGCAGAATACAAGGAGGTGGGGTATATAGCTTGTGGTATACCGCTTGCCCAGCACCCGGGGAGCCCCACCCCCAGCAACAGCCAAAACAGTCTTTTCAAACTGATGTGTGGGTAGACAGATATGTTAGTGAGCTGCCCGGGTGACTGATCAAACACTCGACACACTTATGACACCAAACAAGCCCTGTTCCCACTTCCTGGTGTGGATTATATTCTTGTTTTTAAAATGAACTGTAAAAATGAAAGGCAATAAATTT
Source organism: Rattus norvegicus (assembly GCF_021556685.1). Lineage (NCBI taxonomy): Eukaryota > Metazoa > Chordata > Mammalia > Rodentia > Muridae > Rattus > Rattus norvegicus. The sequence goes on along the minus strand of NC_141542.1, from coordinate 125,739,821 downwards.
TTTTCTTTCAGATTTCTATTATCGTAGGTCAGATTTTATTAAATGGTAACTTTGGGCTGATAGCTATTCGGTGAATCGCCTGCTTGCTAACCCGAGTTCAATCCCTGGAACCTACAGGGCAGGAGAGAAACAGCTCCAGCAAAGTGGCTTCTAGCCTTGGTGTGTGCCCTTTCTCAATAAAGAAATGACTGTGAGAAACAAATTCAAAAGGGAGACCATCAACATTGGAAACCTCCTGAGCATTGGTGTTGCAGGGCTTCGTGCCTTGACGCAACAGACTGGAGGCTGACTCTGCTCACCCTTGAAACTGCCCAGTCACTGTGGCTTTCGTTCCAAACAGAAAATACAGGAGAAGGATCTGGAATCAAGGAAAACCCAAGGCGAGTAGGGCTGGTGGGCAGATGTAAATCAGCTACCAATAAACCCTTAGAGAAGAGAACCTTTTTGATGGCAGCTGCCGGAGCTTCAGCCCGTTTGAGTTGCTGATAACCTCATCAAGCCCTCAGATAAAGGCTAGTCTTGTCACCCTGGGCACCTGGCTGAGAGGCAATAAAACGTAGCCTAATCTCCTAAGGGTGGAGTTCGGCCAAGCTTTGCCCGCAGTAATTATAGCTCTAGAATTGCGGTCCTCTTCTGAGAAACCAGGAAGGGGGAAGGGGAGAAGATGGTTTAAGGCAGCGGGAAGTTGTGCCGTTTCTGTTCTTGGATTTAAAAGAGAAAGTGAGCCAATCAAGGAAGAGGGAGTGAGGGAAAAACAGCTAGGGGCTAGGCTCCCTCTCGAGGGGTTAACCAGCGTTCCTAACCGCAGGGTAAAAGGCTCAACTGTTGAGAATAATCCCAGAAACTTTAGGAACCTTCCTTTGTACATGTAAATAGCCGAGTCATTGCCTTGCTAAGCGGAGAAGGAAGAGTGACTCATTGGTCGCTCCTTACTCTGCCGTTGGATGGAGTTTACCGAGAGCAAGAAAACGACTTTAAATCCCAGCTCTGTAAGGGAATTCCTCTTGGGAGGGATGAATGCCGCCCAGACAAAGGAGCCCCCGTTGACATCTCGTTTACAATCTACCCCCAGGACACAGACAAGACCGCCTCCATAAACCCAGCTCAGAAACACCCATTGTTCAACACCCTCCATTAGCAACAAGCTACCGCCACCCCAAGGCTTTGCAAAAGAAAGGATTTGGTTGGAGGAAGCCTGGGACTGGGGAGGCTGTGAAAAGAGACAGGAAAGGCGTCCTTTGAGCCTCCGTTCAAGAGAAGAGTGCCGCAGAATAAACCTCGAGGTGTTTAATCTTTTAGTTTCCTTAAGAAATGCCTGGAAGAGCCCAAGACCAGTGATTGAGAACTCTAAATTGGATGTTAGCTCATTGCAGAAACTTCTGTCAACCGAAGTTACTAAATAGACTGTCTCTGCCTAATGTACATATTCTGAGCCTCGTAAAACCCTATACCACCGCAGCAAAGCACGGCTGAGTTCTTTACTAGACGTTGTTCTGAATAGTCCTCCAACCTACACCTGTACACATTTGTTTTGGTCCCTATCTTAATAAAGCTCAGAAATTCCAGAATACATTTGGATTTACCAAAAATAGAGGTGGGGTTTAAAAACAAAACGAAACGAAACTAAGTCAAGCCAACCGCTCTATCTTTATGCTCCTTGTTTAGCCCCAAACTCATGACTTTTGTGAACCCACTGTTCAAGCCAGAATTCTGGCCACGATCCTTCTGATCCTCCTGTCTCTTAGCTCATTCTAGAGTCATTCTATGTCCTGTTTGTCCCTTTCTGGGTCTCTGGATCTTTCTACTTATCATAGCCATTTCCTACCTCAGGTTTCTACACCTCCAGGTTGTGATTTATTAATGAGTCATGAGATCAGCCGAGTGAGTCATGCAGTTTCACTATTTAGAAAGGAAAATGTTTAAATAGAAATACCAGAGTGCCCTGTGGTCAGGAACGGGGTATTGTTGCATGAATCGTGTTTGTCCGGATCTGTGTACAAAGTAGGGGAGAGGTCAAATGCTTTTGTTTGTCAAAAGTATTTTCTAATTGGGCATCCTGGATGATCAGTTAATTGTCCCTGCGTTCAAACTGTTGTACATACTCGGAGACACGGTGAAAATGTGGAACACCCAGCTTGTCACCCTGGCTTGCATATGGTATCCCATCTAGGGCTGCGGGAACTCCCACTTCCCCATTCTGCCAGCCTTCTCGCCCCAAGACCCCCCCTTTTCCTGACCAATCATACTTTACTCAAGTTTCCCCACTTTGCCTTGGGATTCCTGCTGTGGAGTCTCTTCCTTCTCCCTCTCCGTCCAGGTATCAGTGTGGCTGCCACCACTTGCTGGAAGACATCTGCACTGTCCTTCCAAATGGCTGGCCTCTGGGAAGCAGGGGCTCTGCTCTTCTGGTCTGACAGGGCAGTTACATAGTCTGTTATCTGTCCAGTTCCTTCTCAATTTTTTTAAAAAAAAGATTTATTTATTTATTTATTTATTTATTTATTTATTTATTTATTTCTCTTATGTATAGGACTACACTGTAGCGGTCTTCAGACACACCAGAAGAGGTCATAGATCCCTCTGGTCTAATGATTGTGAGCCACCATGTGGTTGCTGGGAATTGAACTCAGGACCTCTGGAAGAGCGGTCAGTGCTCTTAACCGCTGAGCCATCTCTCCAGCCCCTCCTTCTGAATCTAAGTCCGTAAGTAGGCATTCTGTTGGCAGATAGGTTACCAGTGTGGTGCCTAGGTGACTTATTCACGCTCCGCCCTACCCTCATCTTGGTTTTCTCTGTGGAGAGGATGTCTTGATGGTTAAAGTCCTTCTTTTGGTGAGCTGGTCAAGGCTGGTTAGATCTAATATGCAGCCGGAGTGACTACCAAGAGTCTTCTGTTTGCTAAATGACACACATCGTCCAAAGTCATGGCATTTGTCAACTGCCATGACCATAGCAGGCGAGAGGGAGGATCACCACAATAGTTGAGTGATCCAGGAAGCAGCACCCAAGTTCCCTGAGAAGCAAACCTTCAGGTACCCCCAGAACAGACACGAATGCTTCCTCTCTAGGTTAAGTTATTCTTTGTCTCGATAGGCTGTAACCTCCTAACCCCCAAGGCTGAATTTTCAGCACTCATTTTTTTTTTTTTTTTTACTCTTGAAAGAAAGACTCCTCTATCATTCAACTGATGTCTAAAACAGGCATGGCTGCCATAGGCCCACACAGGCCCAGAGCTGTCTCACAGCAGGATATATGTGAGAGCAACTCAAGACTACTCAAAACCAGCTGGGACCAGCATGGCCAAAGATGACAGCTAACTTCCTGGGATTATGACATCTCCGTAGTATGGGCCTTGCAAAATTCCCGTAACCATTTATCTGGCTCAATGACAAACCCCCAAGCTCCATATAAGGACAGAAAAGAGGTGTAAACCCCATTCCAGAAATCTCCACCTCCACCCATGATGTAACACACGAAAGAATCTTCCCTTGTATCATAGGTTTAGGGTTAGACAGTGCCACTGTTAAGAAGCATTGTCCCGACCTTGAGCCCTCAGACTAGCATCTTTCCAACTTTAAGCCTTCAGACTAGCATCGTTTGATCTTTAGCTCTCAGACTAGCATTGTCTGGCCTTCAGCCCTCAGATTAGCACCCCCTCGCACACTTTCAAAATTACTTTGCTTAGCTGGAATTCAGGGGCCAGGGTTATGAAAAGATAAGAATGGCCTGCTCTCCATCTGGGTGCGGTAGCCCTTGAGAAGTGGGAGGATCAACAGTGCAAGACAAGTCTGGGCTACTACATGGTGACTTTGAAGCCAATCTGGGCCTCACAGGACTGAGAAGTGAAGAGACCTTCCTAAGGCCAAACAGCTGTCTAGGAATAGGAAATGGATATCATGTAGGTTTTTTTTTTTTTTTTAAAGATTTATTTATTTATTATATATAAGTACACTGTAGCTGTCTTCAGATACACCAGAAGAGGGCATCAGATCTCTTTACAGATGGTTGTGAGCCACCATGTGGTTGCTGGGAATTGAACTCATGACCTCTGGAAGAGCAGTCGGGTGCTCTTAACCGCTGAGCCATCTCTCCAGCCCTCATGTAGGTTTTAACTAAGTAGTGTAGGAGTGCTGGGGATTGGACCCAGGCATGGGGCATGCTAGGTAAGAACTCTTCAGCTGATGGCCTGTGAGATGGCTCAGCTAGCAAGAGCACGTGTATTTTTCAATCCTGGAACCCATGACAGATAAAGACGACAAACCCCACAAAGTTGTCCCCTGACCTCACATTTCCTTCCTTCCTTTCTCTCTTTCCTTCCTTCCTTCATTTCTTCCTTCCTTCCTTTCTTTTTCTTTCTTTCTTCCTTTCTTTCTTTCTTCCTTTCAGATTTGTTTATTTATTTTATGAGTGTGAGTACACTGTTGCTCTCTTCAGACACACGGGAAGAGGGCATCAGATCTCATTACAGATGGTTGTGAGCCACCATGTGGTTGCTGGGAATTGAACTCAGGACCTCTGAAAGAACAGTCAGTGCTCCTATCTGCTGAGCCATCTCTCCGGCCCCCTGACCTCCCATTTTCACTATGGCACACCATGGCGCATGTGCAGTCTAATAGTAAACAGTACCATACAAGTTGTAAAAGCTCTACAGCTGGACTATATCCCCACCTTTGTGAGCAAAGAGCCCTTCCCGGTAGTGGGCGTTGGCCTGGAACTCAAGATATTCTAGCCTCAGGCTCTCAAGTGTCAGGATTACAGGCACACATCACCATACCCACCCTCTCTCTCTAGGTGTCGTACCATGGCTAAAGACCTAGGTTCAGTCTCCAGTACTGAAGGGAAAGGGGAGAATCCAGGAAACTGAGTATCATTACCAAGCTTATGAAAGACTCTATAAGCAATCAGTACAGTCAACACGATATATGATACATCAACACATAATATAATAATGTTAATAAATAATATAATTAATAAAATTAAGGAGAAGATGGGCTCAAAAGCCACATGTGCACAAACCCAGCAGCGGCATCTATAAGGGGCTCCTACCTGGGCACGCCCAAATGTTTACAAAGATGGCCTTGTGGTCATTTGTTATTAAGTGGAGGAGTAGTTAGATTTCCTTTTAAAGTTGAGAGAGCGAGCAGGTCATGGTGGTGTACACCATAATCCTAGTACTCCAGAGGCTGAGGCAGGAGGATTGTGAATTTGAGGAAGGCTATGTAGCTAGTTCCAGGCCAGTCTGTACTGTGTAGCCAGACCCTATCTCATACATAGAGGGGTGTGGGGTGGGAAGCTGAAAGGGAAAGACTGAGGAATTTTGTGCTTCCAGACACATTGTGCTGACGGAGTATCCCAGAGATGCCGGGACTGCTCAGTGCCCTTTTCAGGGCTCAGGCTCTCATGTCCGGACCAGTAGTCACGTTGAGAGAAGAAAACTGCAAGTTAGGAAGAGAAGGATCACACGAACCTATGTCTCCTGCAGTAAGGAACTCTTTGTCAGGAACAGACTATGTTATTTAACCCCCAGTTTGGGTTTAGATAACCTGTGCTATGAAAACAATTATCAACAAACAGAAATCACGCCTTTTGGGCGTGTGCCGCCGTTCCTTTGAAGGCAGTCCTTGGCGGGGCCTCCTCCCCTGCTTTTGCTCAGCCCTCCTAAGTTTTAAAAGCATACCCAAGTGACCTAGACTCTCAGTGCTACAGAATCTTTAGATTTACGCACCCCAAACGATATGAAGGCCGTCAGCTACCATCTGCATGCATTCCTTATTTTTATTGTTTCTTAGTTCTGCACATAAGTAACACAAGCGTATCAAGTTCTGTGGGGTGTAGTTACCAGAAAAGTAATCTTGCCGATGAACTATAGAAGCAGCTTGGAGGGTCAAGGTCCACTGCACTTGCTGGCCAGGGAAGAGAAGGACAGACATGCCCTGACTTACAGACTCATTCATCTTTAGGTTCCTGACCTCTCCTTCCCCTCTCCATAAAAGTCCTTTGTGCTCCAAGTACCCAAGATGGAGCTTTCGGGATGACAGTCTCTTCTCCAGTCTAGCTGGCTCTTTAATAAAAACCTATTTCATTTGCTTCCTCCCCTTTGTGTGTGTGTGTGTGTGTGTGTGTGTGTGTGTGTGTGTGTGCGTGCGCGCGCGCGCATGTGCATGTGTGTGGGCACCTGCTTGTGTGTCCGATGTACTGGTGGAACAGTTATATTTTAGTATGTAAATGATTAGGCGTACATTCTACCAATGAGCTGGGTTTGGTTTGAAGAACTCAGTTGGTCAGTTATTACTGTGGAATCTTACTCTTTCCCTTTAGGAGTGAAGTCTGTAGGATGAATACGGTACTAACCAGGTTCAGGGCTCTGACTCTCACTCCTACCACCCTACCTTACTTACCCTTATCCCGCAACATACATAGAGTGCAGTCTCGTACATAGTCCCTTGGATAGGGAGATTTACAATGTGTAACTAAGACAGTTGGAAGTTATACTGCATGGTCTTCAATGCTAGACCAGAGGATCTGATGCAAATTCTAGTAGTCCAATAGTCCTGAGCCCATCATGCTGTTAGAAAGCCCAGGTCAGCTTATGAGGCAGACCATGTGGGAAGCCTCAAGTCTACAGAGGGAGATGCTCAGACAGCTCCCAGATGATCTAGCTCTCACTGACTGTAAGACAAGGACAAGCCAGAACTACCCAGCCAAAGACCTCCCCAAATTCCTGACTTTCAGAAACTGACAACTGATAAAAATTTTTTTTCACATTGCCAAGTTTACACAGAAACTCATAGCCCTTTGCCCTTCAGCTAATGATTGTTAGAGGTATAGTCCAAACCCAGTTGGTATGACAGGGCAAGCTGGTACATAGGTTTCTTCATCTTGTATTTTTGCTGAGATCATTTCTGGTTTAACTAAAATTTGATCTCCTTGTTGGAAAATCCCGTGGCAAATTACCCAACTTCTAGGAACCCAAGGTCAAGATTCTCCAGTTAACTTTGCTTCTATTAAACTACTTGCTTTCATAAAACCAAGATACTGGGATGTGGTTTTGGCAAAAAACAAACAAAACCAAAACTAAAAACCAAACAAAAACAAAAAACCAAACAAACCAAAAAAAAAAAAAAAAAAAAAAACCCACAAAAAAACCAAAACCAACCAAAACCAAATCTAAAACAAAAAACAAACAAACAAAAAGCCCTTATCATAAACACTTGATGCTACACGTGGGTCCTGAATACCTGAGTGTAGTCCCAGATGTCTGGAATAAAGACTTTCGATCGGCTATAATTTGTGTCTGAGTGATCGTTTCTGGTTGGTTTTCTTCAATGTTTTGGAAACCCCAGTAAGATTCCACAGAGACTAAACCCAGACACTTAGGGGCTTCGGCTTCCAGGAGCAGGGAAGAGAAAGTCACCTGGAGAATAGCTCTAAGGGGTGCCCAATTTGAGACATTCTGAAGCCCTGGGAAAATCCTCTCCGACCCACAGCTGCTAGCTGCTAAGCCCTCGAGAGGCACCTGACACAAGCCATCTGGTCTGAACACCCCCGAAGGTAAGTTTGGTCTGTAAGGTGCCATTTGGTTAGGACATAAGATGGAGGTCAGATGTGACTGTAGATCCTGTGTCCAGCATCCCCGAGAGATGTCACTGGACTCCCCGGGTCTGTATGTATGGTGGCCGGCCCCGGTTGTCTTTACTATGTGATCGTGTCTTCCTGTGTGTCTCTTTGTGGGTTTCTATCAGTTCAGTTGGTTGGAGAAACAAATCTAACATGGAAAGGTAGAGTGAGCCACCCCTAAACTGTAACCACCACTGTCCCTGAGATAGTGCATTATTCCCTACAGGCTGTGACGGTCCACCTGCATCGTGACACCTGTAAAGGGCAAAAGGTCCTCGTGCACACAGACAAGCGGTGGGGAAAACAGGAAAAACTAAACTTGTTTCTTCAAAGGAAGTGGCTCTTTACCACCAGGAATGCTGGGAATAGATAAAGGTTATGACCTGATGATCTTTTACTATCTGTAGGGTCAGGCTACATCTGAATCCCCACCCCCTGATACCTCCCCAAGATCTTGAGCATTGCTTCTCATTCAGTAAAACCTATCCTTATGAGTGATGTTGCCTGCATTTTACAGCAGCCTAACAAACTTTTGTATGATCTCAGGGCCAATCCCGACTCCCACAGGCATACTTGGGTCCTGAATGCAGTTCCTGCCGTCTGTACGTGGTGACACACACCTTTAGTCCCAGCCTTGGGAGGCAGAGGCAGGCAGATCTCTGAGTTCAAGGCCAGCCTGGTCTACAGAGTGAGTTTTAGGACAACCAGGACTATAGAGAATCCCTGTCTTGAAAAACCAAACTAAACCAAACCCAACCCAAAACAAAACAAACAGAACCAATTTTCACTTGGTGATAGACTGTGTCTAAGTGGTCATCTGTGGAGAGCTCCCTGTGACACTGGCTTCACTCCAAATATATATTTCTTTTATTCCATGGTTATCTTCCAGTACCTTTTAAAAAGATGTGCTACAACGTACGTACATAACACGGGACTACAATGTTAGCCATTCAGAATTGTGCAGGTCGGCCATGTCTTAAGTACATCTACACTGTTGTTCATCCATCACCATCTCTTTCCAGAAATTTCTTTACTGTAATACTAAAATTGTGTATCTACTAAAATGACTTGGGCTTAGGGTGTAGCTCAGCAGTAGAGTTAGTCTGTGAGGCCTTGGATTCGGTCCCCAGCACAAACAGACAGGTGAAAGAACTTCTCCCCCATTTTTCTTCCCTTCAGCAACAACTATTTTCCTCTGGCCTGTGCATTTGATTAATCTCGGTTCTTCACATGAGCAGAATCATACAGTGTCGATACAGGGAAGCTGGGGCCCCCTCCTGGGGTTCTCAGTCTCATTAATAGAAGAATTTAAGAATGGATTCACATGGAAACCCAGGAACAATCTTATTAGAGTTAAAAACAAACAAAAACAGTGTGGGCCAGCTGCCCACAGGCGGTAATAGAGAAAAAAGCCCATTCCCATGGAGGGCGGAATGGAGGTCAGACAGGTGGTGAAAGAGCAGCAACACGGCCTAGAAGGAGGCTTTAGAGAAGAGATAGGAGGAAGGAAAGGGAAAGTCCGAATTTTCCAAATAATTCTGAAGGTTTACAAGCTACATGCCTGGAGCCAGCAAGCTATTGCACTAGGGACGGTGAGAGGAGAAGCACAGAATCTCATTAAAGGACTAATTATTCCACCTCTCTCTCTAGCATGGGTTAAGGTGAGGCTGTTTTCCTAGGGATGGTCTTTTGGCCAAGTGAAGAACCTGGACCAGTTGGAAGGTTAGATGGTTACACAGTCCATAGATTCTATTCTCTTTACAAGATCTTCCCCTCCCCCCGGAGCTGAGGACCGAACCCCCACCTCCCCCTTTTTTAACTGTAACATTATCTGTCCCCTTCGTGACTGGGTTATTTCAGTTACATCCACCTGTCCATCCATCCATCTATCCATCCATCCATCCATCCATCCATCCATCCATCCATCCGTATATACAGATATATATGTACATAATGCATAAATATAGGCTTATAATAAATAAATATTATATCAAATAGATTCATCAGTATGAATTAATTAATTTATATATGGTCAGGCAGAAGGGATACATTTACTCTCCACTCTTCCCTCTCTCTGCTGCCTGTGACAGCCCTTCTCTGGCTGGTTGGAAAGATCCCACTTTCAACACACCCATGAGGTCATTCCTCCAGCCCTGGCTTGAAGGCCAAATCACACAGACACTGATTAGAATCTTGGAACTGGCTGCTTCATATCAGTGATCACAGCTGGGTAGGCTCTGAGTTCTCATCTGTACAGTGGCTGTGCGGAAGGCACTGCCCCGATGGAATCGATGGAATCGTTAGGTTTAAACGGAGACCCCAGAGGCTAACACTACTTAAGTAGCCACGGTTACTAGTGTTTTTGTTTGTACAGGCTAACATCAGTCCTCAATCCCCAAGCTTTGTTTGCATCCATGATCCCTATAGACGCTTACATTCATATACATGAGGAATCTCTCTCTCTTCTCCCTTTCTTCCTTTGTCTTTTCTGTAACGCTGAGCTCCAAAAACCTTGCACATTCTAGGTGAGTGTTCTACCCCTGAACCACACCTCCCAACCCTAGAGAGTCTTCTGTTCACACATCCATGAAGAAACTCAGTACCAGCAGCACCTAAAACACATCAGGGCTGGGAGTGCAGTCTAAACACTTGCTTAGCATGCAAAAGGCCTTGGGTTTCATTCCATCACATGAAGAAAAGTAGGGTTCAGGTGGCTTCCACCTAATGCAGCGTTCTTAGTAAGGTGGGGGATACTGGACCTGACTGAGTAGCAATCGTGGGTTTCCTCACTGTTTCCACGCCTCTGACCACCCATGAGTGGTACTTTTCCTCCCTCCACCTCAGCTGGGCCTCCACATCACCCTGACAGCTGCTGCCACATTCCAGGGCTCCAGTGGCGGAAGTAAGGCTGAGATCTTTCTGGGTGAGTGACAGTGTTTGAAATGAGATTAACCGAACGCCAGGGTTGGGGAAAACAGCTTTTTTCTGAGTCACCTCAGTCCCACCTTCCTCATGACATACAACTGAACTTGTTGGCCTGTGTGGTAGTGCGTCAGCCTTGGGCTGTGAGACAGTGGGCTCTTGTAACCTGGTAGCACTGCGTCTACTTGGGCTAAGCGAGCCAGAAACTGGCTACCACTGCGTGTCCTTGACTCTGGGGTTCAGCCTGGCCTGTGTGTGTCTTTGTTCGAGTCACTCTGTTTCTCTGCCCCCTGGTGGCAGATGAGGGTCACTCTGGCTTTCTCGTCGATGTTGCAGGGTTTTTCCTCAACCAACACGTGACAAGGACAGCATTCCAGGAAACCGGAAGGGCTGGGTGGGCCTCTGGGATTTCAAAGTTGACAGCTTTGCTCAGCTGGCAGGTTCCGTCCTGCTGTGTCATTTTCCCTGAGCTATAGGACTTTTTTTTTTTTTTTTTTTTTGCAGGACACTTACCACCCAACTCTCCCAGGCTATCCCCTCTGTTCTACAAGCCCGTCCATTCTTCCCTAAAGAATTTAACTTCTTAGGATTCATCTTCCACCCACGGTCAGAGAACGAAGGGAACTAGCAGGTATAAAAGTTTAACTGCACTTTAAACTCAGTTTTATTCGGCTTCCTCTGTCTAACTCAGTGGTTCCAAACATATGGGTGTAGACCCCTTTGGGGTTAGAATGACACTTCCAAAGTAATCAACTAAGACCTTAGGAAAACACAGATACCTACATCATGATTCCTAAGAGTAGCAAATTTACAGTTACAAAGTAGCAAAGAAAATAATCTTAGGGTTGGGAATCACAGCAACATGAGGAATTGTTTTAAAAGGGTCCCAGCTTTAGGAAGGTTGAGAGCCACTGCCCTAACTAGAAGGAGAGCTGGGCCACTTCACCCAAGGAGAAAAATAACTCAAATATTAAGAAACATGCAGTCTGGCTTTCCCTGCACCCTCCTTCCGGTTCTAAAAGTCCCCACGGATGCTCACAGCGGAAAGTCCACCTACCACACACAGAACACAAAAGGGAAAACCAGCCGGGAGGCTCTGGCTGTGAATTGTGGGCAAAGAGCCTCTGCTCCCCCTGCTGAGGCCATGAGGTAATGTCTGTGGGAAGCCCAGTTCTCATCCCTGTCTTGCAAGCAGAACTTGGTACCTGTACCTGCTGCTTGGATGCACAGTACCCTGAATCACATACCCATCAAATTTATGATGACTGATTTCATGAGAAACTACAGGCTGAGCATCATAGCTCCTGCCTGTGATATCACCATTCAAAAGGCTGAGGCAGGAGGATCAAATTAAATTCAAGGATATACAGTGGGTTCTAGGCTTCTCTCTCTCTCTCTCTCTCTCTCTCTCTCTCTCTCTCTCTGCCTGTCTCTGTCTGTCTCATATATAATATACACATTTATATGTATAAACACACACACCTATAAACATATTTTGTATAAGGAGCTAACGTGCTCCCACCCATTTGCTTTGGAGATCAAGTTCTTGTGCAGCTGAGTGGCCTTTTCTTTCGCAGTGTCTGCCATTGGTGTTGAGTGTGTGCTTGTGACTGTGTTGGGTGGAGTGGCTGAGGAATGGTGTTAAGAAGTGGTTGTTTCAGCTGAGGCACTTGGCACAGGTGAAGCTCACTGCTTCCTATGTGTCAACTTCTTCAGGGCAGCAACTGTCAATGATCTGCTTCCGGCTCCTGGGGGGGAGGGGGGGGGACCAAAGCCACCAAGTCAGTCATCGGCTACATAAACAGACTGTCTTCCAGGAGATTAGGTTTGGGGAAATGTTAAGCATTCACAGTAGAAAGTGTCTGGCTTTAAGCTCTTTACGGTAGAGGCTCCTAATATTTATTAGGGACACTAGGTCTGGGTTGGGATAGAGCGGTGGTTCTCGACCTTTCTAATGCTGCGACCCTTTAACAGCGTTCCTCATGTTGAGGCGACTTCCAACGATAAAGTTATTTCATTGCAACTTCATAACTGTAATTTTGCTACTGTCATGAATCATAATGTAAATATCTGATATGTGACCCCAGTGAGGGTCACGACCAAAGGTTGGGAACCGCCGGCAGAGAGTGTTATAGGGAGATGTTCAGTTTTAGGTCATGGAGGTGTTTGTACAACTTGGCAATTGTGTATATATATATATATATATATATATATGTATATGTATATACATATATATATATTACATATACATATACTTAAACACATTAATTTTTAATTACGTACATGCGTGTATGTGTTTGTGTCTCTCTGTGGGTATATGTGTGCATGAGTGTAGGTGGCCACTGCGTCCAGAAGAGAGGGTTAGATTCTCTGAGGTTGGAGTTATAGGTATTTACAAGCCACCCGTCCCAGGTGCCGGGACCCAGATTCTATACCTTCGCATGTGCTGTTACCCACCGAGCCCTCTCTCCAGCTCCCTGAATCATTTACCTTGAAAAGGTGAACTTTACAGATGTGAATTCTACGAAACTGATACTACTAACAACTAACAACTCATCTCTCGGAGGTACCCAAAAGTGGCCTTGAGATTGTGTTTGTGTGTTTCTCTCTATGTAATTTGTAGTATGAGGGATGGAGCTCAGGGCCAGGTATGCTGGGTAAGCGCTCCACAGTGAACCACATCTCCGGACCTTTTATTGTTACTGTCGTTTTTGGGCATAGGGTCTCATATGTCGAAGACTGGCCTCAAATTTCCTTTGTAGCTGAGGATAACCTTGAACTTCTGACCTTCCTTCCTCTCCCTATTTTCCAAGTACTGGCATCACATGGGTTCTGGTTTGTTTGGTGCTGGGTGTTGAACTTCAGGACTTTATCAACGGAGTTACATCTTCCCACCCTCCTTCCTATCACCTGCTATGTCCCCTGCTATGGCTTAGGTAAGTGTTCCTGTCCTGGATAGTTTAATGCCAGTGTGATACAAGCTAGAGTCATCTGAAAGGGAACTTCAGTAGAGAAAATGCCTCCATAAGATCCAGCTTAGGGCATTTTTTTAGTTAGTGACTGATGTGGGAGGACCCACATGGTGGGTGGGGTCAAGTGCCCTTGAAGGGGTAGCCTTCTCTTTGCTTCTCAGAAGACAATCAGTAAGCAGCTCCCTCTGCTGGCCACTTAGCACCATCACGCTCTGTCATAGGTCTGGTGACGGGGGTGGGGGTGGGGGCTAGGGGGCTGACACTTCTGCAACCCTGTGCTGACCCTGTTCGTGCCTTACTTCATACCTTTATTTTATTGGATTTATTTCATTTTTGTGTCTGAGTGTTTTGTCTGCATGTATGTCTCTGCATTACATTGGACTTTCTACAGTTATGGATGTTGTAAGCCATTATGGATGGTGCTGGGAACCAAACCCAGGTCCTCTACAAGAGCAACAGAGCTCTTTTTTTTTTTTTTTTTTTTTTCGGTCTTTTTTTTTTCGGAGCTGGGGACCGAACCCAGGGCCTTGCGCTTCCTAGGCAAGTGCTCTACCACTGAGCTAAATCCCCAACCCGCTTTTTTTTTTTTTTTTTTTGCAACAGAGCTCTTAACTGCTGAGTTATCTCTCCAGCCCCCTAGTATTTAAAGATAAAAGGAAAGTATCTTTAAAGAGAACAACCCATGTTTTTCTTGAGCCCAGTTCTATTCCCTGGAATACTTCTGCTCTGTGGAATGAAGTTTTCTGACTGTAGAACAGAAACTAAACTTGAATAAAAAGAAAAGTAAGCTGAATGACAAGTTTCTCCTTTGTGAGGAGGTTTCCAGCTTTTGGACACCCGAGAAGTGCCACAGTGGGTATCACCTTGGTGTTCTGGCACAGGAGAAAACAGTTTCCTGGGAGTTTCTGGTTGGCAGGTTTCGAGTTTCTTCACAATGCCAGAAGAATACTTATGTCAAAGTCTACCTCCAGGGAAGGATGCGGCTGCTTCTGCCAGTGCTCTTCTTTCTCAGCAGCTGCTGCTGTGCTCGGTAACTGTTACCGACTGTGTGTAAAGGAATTTCACTTTAGTTTTAACGAACTGTCTTAATTACTAATTCATATAATATATACTAATCAAATCTACTTATCCTTTTGTTATTTATTATGTGTGCATGTGTGTTAGATGCATATGTGTGTGGGTCTGTGTACAACACACTTACTCCCATGCATGCACACTTGGCCAAGTGCCAGTGAACCTCTGTGACTGACTAAGGTAGGACATCGGTTTTTCCTGCCTCTGGACCCAGCAGAAAAATTGGCTTTTTGTGGGTCTGGAGCCTGGAGCTGGTCAGATTATCACTACCATTACTTCTCGTGATTTCATACCAGCTCACCTAAGGTTTCCCTAGCTTAAGACTTCTCAGTCTCTCTAAATATGTGAGCCAATTCCCTCCCTTCTTTTCTTCTTCTCTGTTCTCAACCTCCTTCCCTCATGCCATTTCCTTATCTCCTATCCATTTCTGCTTCTCTGGGGAGTCTTGAGTTCTACAAAGATACAATCTAATTTCCTCCCTCCCTCCCCCTTCCTCCTTTCCCCCCTCCCCCTCCCCCCTCCCTTCTTTTCCTTCTTCTTCCTCTTCCAGGCAGCAGCTCCTGTGCCAGTGCCCCTGCTATAATGCTGGCCCTTCCCACTGCTCTGCAGAGTGGCTTCTCAAGGCTTCACGTGTGTACAGTGCATGTGCTCTTTCTGATCCCTGCCCCATCTTTGTGCCCACACATCTTATCACAGTCTTGATGCATGACCTTGTCATGTAATAGTGTCTTTATCTGGGCAGGGCAGTGGACTTTTTAATCCCAACACTCAGGAGGAGGCATGCACAGGGGTTGGGTGGCAATGGGGGCAGAGGGCGCAGAGGTAGGCAGATGTGTGAGTTCTAGGCCAGCCAGGTCTACATAGTGAGACCCTGCCTGAAAAAAACCAAACCAAACCAAACCAAACCAAACCAAACCAAACCAAACCAAACCAAACAGAACAACAATAACAAAATGAAGCACTTTGGGTATAGTAAGCAAAACTAAACCAAATTAGGCCTTTAATTGAGATCACATTGAATTTGTGGGTAAGTTTTAAGAAAACTGACAAGTTTATGATCTATAGTTTGAATCTGAAGTGTCAGTCTCTGTGAGTTTCAGTTCCTGGAAGGGTCGCTGACATTCTCAAAGTCTGAATGACCGGCTGGACTTCAGGGACAGTATAGACATTAGAATGTTGATATCTGGGGCTGGAGAGATGGCTCAGTGGTTAAGAGCACTGACTGTTGTGCCAGAGGTCCTGAGTTCAATTCCCACCAACCATCTGTAATGGGACCTGATGCCCTCTTCTGGTGTGTCTGAAAACAGCTACAGTGTACTTACATATAATCAATCAATCAACCAATCTTTAAAAAAGATATTGGCAACCCAGAGCCAAACACCTTGAGCTACTTAATTTTACTTTCCCTTAGGTAACCACTTATTGCTGGCCTGTGTGTGTGACCTCACATCCTGTCTCCATTAGGTAAATCCTTTGGAATGTAAGAACAGACCCTGGCTTCCACCAAGCTAAGAGTATCATCGGAGAGCCAGCACTGGGAGTCTGTGGCAGAGACCTTCCTGCTTTGCATAGGCTGTCTACTTGAGGTGCCCACCCCTGTATATCGTGTCTGGTTTATAGCTCTCTTTGTTCTGTTCGTATAAAACCCCAGGAAGCTGTTGGTGTGCTGGAACATGGTGTTTGGGGTGACCTAAATCTGTGTTCTCGGCCATGGCCACTCAGACTTGGCTTCAGAATAAACTCTCTTTTTCTCCTTTGAGGTGAGAGCTTTGCTTTTTGTGTTGCCATTTCATAGTTAATACCTTTTTTTTTTTTTTGCCAGACTGTGGTGAAATTGGTAGGTGGGGTCTATGGGAGAAATTAGGTCCCTGGGACACTTTGAAGGAACAGCAAGACTTGAGTCCCTTCCTTTCTCCTTACTTCTTTGCTGCCATAAGTGGACAGCTTTGCTCCTTCAAGTGTTCCCCAATGGCTATTCCCCCAAAATTGAAGCCAAACGATCATGGACTGAATCTCAAAAACTTTGTTTTTCCAAGCAGGGTTTCTTTGTGTACCCCTGGCTGTCCTGGAACTCACAGAGATCTATCTGCCTTTGCCTCTGCCTCCCAAGTGCTGGGATCTAAGGTGTGCACTGCCACTGCCTGGCTAAAATCTCTAAAACTCTTAGCCGAAATAAATCTTTTAAAACTATTATTATTATTATTATTATTATTATTATTATTATTATTATAGATTTGTTTATTTTTATATATAGAAGTATTTTGTTTGTACGGATGTGTGTGCACCATTTGTATGCCTGGTGCCTGTGGAGGCCAGGAGATGGTGCCTGATTCCCTGGAATTGGAGTTATACATGGCTGTGAGCTGCCATGTGGGTGCTAGGAATTTAACCTGGGTCCTGTGGAAGAGCAGCCAATATTTTTTTTTTTTTGAGACAGGGTTTGTCTATGTAGCTCTTAGATACCCTGGAACTCACTCTATAGACCAGTCTGGTCTGGAACTCACTCTGAAGACCGGGTTGGCCTAGAACTTACTCTGAACACCAGGTTGGCCTGGAACTCACAGGGATCTGTCAGCATCTACCTCTGGGGTGCTGGGATTAAAGGTATGCATGCTCTTATCCATTGAGCCACTGCTCCTGCTCTACTTAACTTAATAAGCTTTATAATTTTTTTGTTTTGAGTCAGTGTCTCACATCTCCCATCCCAGATGGCTTCAAACTTACCAAGGATGCCCTTGAGCTTTTGACCTCTTGCTTCTGCTTCCTAAGGGATCTCAGGTGTGCCCAACCATGCCTGGTTTATGATATTCTGTAAAGGAATCTTATATATGTTTACTGTATTTTAGGTCCTATATAAGTTTATAACCTCATCTACTACTCATTGTTGGAAAATGTAATGAACACTTAGTTTATTGACTGTTCATTGATCAGAATTTTCTATATTTTTATAGACTTTTTTTTTTTTTTGCTTTGTAGCTGTGGCTGTCCTGGAACTCACTCTATAGACCAGGCTGGCCTTGAACTCATTAGATCCAACTGCCTCTGCCTCTGCCTCCTCAGTTCTGGGATTAAAGGCATGCATCACTACATCTAGCCTTTTATATTTAAATGCAATTAGTTAATTAATTAGTTAATTAAATACAGGGTGTCACTTTATAGTCATAGCTGGCCTGGAACTCACAGAAATCTGCCTGTTTCTATTAATGCATAACCACATATATGCCTAACTATAAGAAAGGTTTAATGAATTTTTCTAATTTATCTGTATATTCCTTGACATTCACTTTTAATCAACTCTACCATTTGGGAAGGATGTTAACTTTGTTTTCTACCTTTTTGAGATGATTTAAAACACATCTGCAGAGCCGGACATTGTGGCATATACCTTTAATCTCAGCACTTAGAAGGCTGAGGCAGGAGGATGGGGATTTCTAGGCTAGCTGACCTGGGTTACACAGCACGGTCCTGGGCTTTAAAAAACACACAGCACAACCTTTAAATATTTCTGCAGTTTTTGACACCCTCCCTGCCTCTCTTTTATTTGTTAAAGATTTATTTTATGTTTGTGTTTGGATGTGTATACCCATGAGTTTAGGTACCCTCAGACACCAGAAGAGGATGTTAGAGTCTCTTCTACTGAAGTTGCAGAAGATTGTGGGCCAGCAGAGGTGGGTTCTGGGAACAAAACTCAGGTCTTAGGTAAGAATGTTACAGACCATCTCTCCAGTCCCTATTACCCCCTGTTCTACTGGAGTCTGAAAGACATTTTTAGACTTCCCATCTTGATTCAACTCATCATTGGCTAATAACTACTTTATTTGTTTACTTATGAGGTGCTGAGCATCAAGTCCAGGGGCTCACGCATGAGGACAAAGCTTTCTCCCTAACTACAATCTTTGCTTCTTGTCTTCAGAGATCACTTGGTCTCTTTCCTTCCCCGCTCCTCTTTCCTTCCTTGTCTTCCTCTATCCTTCCTTCATTTCTTCCTTCTCTTTCCCCCCTCTTTCTCTTTAAAGATTTTATTTTATTTCTTCATTTTTATGTATGAGTACACTGTCGCTGTCTTCAGACACACCAGAAGAGGGCATCAGATCCTATTACAGATGGTTGTGAGCCACCATGTGATTGCTGGGAAATGAACTCAGGACTTTCTGAAGAGCAGTCAACCTCTGCAGCCCCCTGCCCCCTTTTCTTTTTCTTCTTTCTCTTCTTTCTCTTCTTTCTCTTCCTTCTCTTCTCTTCTCTTCTCTTCTCTTCTCTTCTCTTCTCTTCTCTCTCTTCTCTTCTCTTCTCTCTTTTCTCTCTCTCTCTCTCTCTGTTTCTCTCTTTCCCTCTCTCTCTTTCTCTCTCTCTCTCTCCCCTCCCCTGCCCTCCCCTCCTCTCCCCTCCCCTCCCCTCTCTGGAAGACCACTCCCTTCCCTCCATGGTTGAACCCTGGGCTTTAGACATGCTAAACCTACTGCCATTTGAGTTAATCTACCAGCAACAAATTGCTCATTTCTATGGAATGCGCTAACATTAAATGAGTAAAACCCAATTATAATAGAATTATGGTAAGGATATTGCCTGAATTTCTGCATGAGTTCTCTTGTTTAATTTTAGTTCCACTAAGTCATTCATTATGATTTTTGGTCAACTGTTTTATAAATTATTGACTCAAACTATGCTGTCTTGATCAGCTGTCAGAACACAATCCAAGAGTAAAGCCATGTGAGAATTCTGAGCGCTTGTAAGAAGACTCTACGAAATAAAGACAAGAGTCTCGTGACCTCCATTTCTTCAGAACACAGGAATGTTCTTGGAATGTGTTTCATGTCCCTCCCAGATGTAGCAGACAGGAGTGAGTTTACTTCAGATTGTTCATTACATCTTGTTATGTGTTTATGTGCCTCTATGGGAAAACATGTTTTTGCCTAGCTTTTTCTTGTGATTGTACATGTTACTCATGTGACTCTTCTTAGTTCTCAGAGTATAAGTTGTCTGAGGCTCTGAAAAAAGATGGCTATTACATGAGACTTTAGTCTGATTCATTTATCAGCTCTTTTCTCCCAGGTCTCCCTGCTAGCTAGAGAAGCAAACAGCTACATGATGTAAAGTCACTGGAAAGATACTATGTTATATCTTTGCCTCTAATAAACAGCTACATGATATGAGGGAGGGCACTGGAAAGATACTATGTTATATACTACAATCTTTGCCTCTGTGTGTCTTAGTTACAGCTTTAAGGCTGTGAAGAGACCATGACCACAACATCTCTTATTAAGGAAAACATTTAATTTGGGCTGGCTTACAGTTTCAGAGGCTTAGGCCATTATTGTATGGAGGCGTACGGGCAGATATGGTACTGGAGAGGGAGCTAAGAGTTCTACAACTTGATCTGCAGGCAGCACAAGTAACTCTGAGCCACACTGGGTGTAGCTTGAGCATATACGACCTCAAAGCTGGCCCCCATAGTGACATACCTCCTCCAACAAGGTCACTCCTACTCCAACAAGGCCACCTACTCTAAAAAGGCAACATCTCCTAATAGTGCCACACCCTATGGGCTAAGCCTCTCAACATGAGTCTATGGGTCCATTCCTATTCACACTTTGTAATACTGAGGTGCTGTGCTATGCAATTGTGCAGACAGATTTATTTGGAGCTATACAATCCTTACCATATATTAATTTTTTATCTGCTATTATCTATAACGCTACATTCTTTTGAAAGGATGATCATTATATGTGTGTGTATATATATATATATATATTATAACTGCTTTTAGCTTTAAAGATTTTTATTATGTGTGTGTATGTAAGTGTTCCTGCTTATCTATTTATGTACTATGTGCATGTTGGTGTCTGAGGAGGCCAGAAGCCCTTGGAACTAAAGTTAGTATAGGTGGTTGTGAACTACTAAGTCAGTACTGAGAATTGAACCTAGGTGCATTGCAAGTGTCCTTAACCACTGAGCCATTTCTCCAGCCCCTATTTTAACATTTTGAAGCCCATTATATAGCCCATGCTGATGTTGAGCTGCTTGTTCCAATGAGGCTGACTTTGAATTCTTGATCTTTCTGTTTCCAAGTCCCAAGCTATGTGGTTACAGGTGGGCATCACCCTGCCTGGTCCAGGCAACTCCCACTCAAGTGCTGGGACCATAGATACAGCAACATTTTCTGCTGTTATTCTTTTTACAATTAGCATAACTTTTAAATTGTATTACCTAACATGAGGCATGCTGGGTAACACTAGAAAAGAGATACTTTCTACTTTCCACTAGAGCAGTCTGGAATGAAATGGAAGAGTGTGCACAATTACAGAAATCACCAAGTAAAAGACACATGAAATGTCCAAATAATCTTACTCTTGACCACAGAAAACTACATTACAAACAAGCTCAGAATCTGTTTCATGGCTATCAGCAACTGGGAATTCAACTTTCCTGGGAGTCTTTGTAGGCTCATTCCCCTCAAGGATGTACCCAACTATTACTCAAGCCTGCAGTAGTGGTGGGTGGTGGTTGGGGGATGGGGGTTGTAGCTTCTCATGATGAAGAAAGATGATTGACTCAGGCCTTTTTGGTAGCTAAGGATGAACCTTCACTGGGTTCTTGGCCAGAAAAAGGCCACTATGTGTAGCTTGTAGTAATTAGTTGTTTGCTAAGAACATTATGTTCAGCCTGACATGATTCTACAGGGTAACTCTTACATTGAATGTTGAACTTCGAAAATGAAGAAACTAGCACTATATAGCTTAGAAGACAAATCCCTTTCCATTCTGTGTTCAAGCAGCCATTAGTGCTATGAGCCCAAGTTCCTTTACCCCATGGATTGTTCTACGTGACACAGACCTTCCAAATTTCACTAGATTGTCTGCCTCTAAATTTGAGCACTTTTCTCATTTTTCTGCTTCTTTTCTTTTCCTTCTTTCCTTTTTCTTCCTTTCTTCTCTTCCTTTTCTCTCTATCCCCCTTTCTTTCTTTCTTTCTTTCTTTCTTTCTTTCTTTCTTTCTTTCTTTCCTTCCTTCCTTCTTCCTTCCTTTCTTTCTTTTTCTTTCTTTCATGAGGTCTCATGTATTCTAGTCTGCCCTATCTTCCTATGTAGTCAAGGATAATCTTGATCTCCTGATCCTCCTGCCTCCACTTCCTTTTTTTTTCTTTTTTCTTTTTTCCGGAGCTGGGGACCGAACCCAGGGCCTTGTGCTTCCTGGGCAAGTGCTCTACCACTGAGCTAAATCCCCAACCCCTCTGCCTCCACTTCCAAGTGCTGAGATTACAGGCATGTTTTCCCCTGAGCATGGCTCTGAGTTATTGGTTGAGTAGACTCATTCCTGTCTGTTATATCTGGGAGGGACATTAGATGATTCAAAAATCTTTAGTGGGGTTGACCAGATGGCTCAGTAGATGAAGACACTTACTGTTAAGCCCGATGCACTGAGTTTGATCCCAGGAACCCACATGGTGTAAGAAAAGAACAAATTCCTGGTGAGTTGTCTTCTGACCTCCAGGTGTTTGCCCAACCCCACACTAAATACGGGTAACTTTTACTTTGTTTGTTTGAGACAGGGTTTCTTCATAGCTCTGGTTGTCCTGGAACTCTTTTTGTAGACCAGGCTGGCCTCAGATCTGCCTGCCTCTGACTCTTGAGTGCTGGGATTAAAGCATGCACCACCACTGCCCTGTGTAAAATTTACTTTTAACAAATGTTCACTGGCCTCTTACACACGAAGTCTAAATTCCTTATTGGGATCTTTATTACAGTTCTGAGTATTCTACTTCTTATTCTTTTCATTAACACCTTAAACTGTTACAAAATATAGATCACCTATCTATGTATCCATGTGTCTATCATATAACTATCATCTGTCACCATTTACCTACCCTACTATCAACCAACTGTCTTTCTTTTTATTTCTCTGTGTATCTAGTGCATCTCCTTAGACACCAGGAACATATTTTTTTAGAAATAATGCTTGAAGCCTCCACTTACACAGGACCCTCTGACCTTTACAGAGTATGTCATCGTTACAGAGAACCAGGATTAACTTATCTTTCCATTTTTTTTAAAAAGATTTATTTATTATATATGAGTACACTATAGCTGTCTTCAGACACACCAGAAGAGGGCATCGGATCTCATTACAGATGGTTGTGAGCCACCATGTGGTTGCTGGGATTTGAACTCAGGACCTCTGGAAGAGCAGTCGGTGCTCTTAACCACTAAGCCATCTCTCCAGCCCATCTTTCCATTTTTTAAGTCCTGCTGTCTCCATTCCATCACTACTCTTGTGCTTTGGAACCATTACTAAGTAAAATAAGATTTTCTTGAACATCAGCATTGTGGTAGCATAGAAATAAATCTGACAACCAAGAAAGCTACCCAGTGAGTAATTAAGGGGCTAGCTACTAAGTAGCTAATGACCCTACTAACTGGTGTGGGCATGCTGGGTGCAGTATGATTCATGCCCAGGTAGGGACAGGGTGAGAGTTGCTCAGAGTAATGGTCTACCTAGAGCTCATGACTTGTTTATTTCTGGAATTTTCCATGCAGTAGTTCTGTGGTTGACTGGGTAAGTGAAAGTAAAGAGAATAAAACCCCACAGATAAACGGGGACTACTGGATTTCCTGCTTCCTGATCTCACATTTGCAAGTCCTTTTCCTTGCAGGTCCAGTGTGTGTGTGTGTGTGTGTGTGTGTGTGTGTGTGTGTGTGTGTGATGCATGAATCAAAACCTAGGGCCTCACCCACGCTAGGCAACCACCCAACTGCTGAGTCACATCCTCTCTCTCCCTGTACTTTTTTCTTTCTTTATGAGACAGGGCTTCAATATGAAGTCCTGGCTGGCCTGAGGCTCAGAGAGATCTGCCTCCTTTGCCTTCTGAGCACTGGAGTTAAAGGCATATGCCACCATGCCTGGCTACCATCCTTTTCTTTACCATGCATATTGTTACTCCTGGAAAGATCCTCTTCCTGGATTACCCACTGGACTTCTGTCTTTCTCAGTCCTATGAAGTTTTCTTCTCCTCCTCCTTCTTTGATTTATTTATTTATTTACTTATTTAATGTATATGCATACACTGTCACTGTCTTCAGATAGACCAGAAGAGGAGGTAAGATCCCAATACAGAGATCCCATTTCAGATGATTGTGAGCCACCATGTGGTTGCTGGGATTTGAACTCAGAACCTCCAGAAGAGCAGTCAGGTGTTCTTAACCACTGAGCCATCTCTCTAGCTCCTTTGAAGCTGTCTTCTTAGGAGAACATATCAGAAACCACATCATCTTTATTTCTGTTTATATTTCTGAGACTAAGTTTGACTATATAGTCTAGGTTAGTCTTGAACTCCATCTTTCTGCCTCAGATTTCCTCCTGTTACAATGGGTGGTAGAACCCAGGTCTTATTCACCTTTGAATAACAACACTACAGAGTGCTTAGCTCCATGTGCCTTTCTTAATTATTCTTTCCTCTACTTTAAATGAGTTCACTTGTCTCACTAATGGTGCTGACATTTTTCCAGGAATAAAATGGACATTAAAGTGTTCTTGGTTATCTAATGCACAGCAGGACTCCTCTGCCCTTAATGTGTTTCAAATTTTATATTTATGGACATTTTCATGGTAGTTAATGAAGAAAAGGCTAATCAAGGAGTTTCACTTCTTGCTAGTGAAAACACTAGGTCTGTCTCTCTGTCTCTCTAGGTGCACTGTGAATATATGTACGTATGTGTTATCAAAGGATAATCTATACTTGATTCTCTTTCTACGGTGTAGATGTGGGGTATTGACTTCAGGTCATCAGGCCCTGGATCAAATGCCTTTACCCACAGAGCAATCTCACTACACACTTCTTCCCAACTTTAAACGCTATATTCCAGTAACACACAGTGCAGAGCTGGGGGCTGCAGATGTAGCTCAGTTGGTACAGTGCTTGTCTGACACTTATGAAGCCCTGGGTCCCATCACCAGACCCCCCCTAAAATAAGGTATGGTGGTACACATGTGTAACCTGAGCACTTGGGAGGCAGAGGTAGGGGATGAACGAGTTCTAGGTATCCTCAGCTACATAGCTTGTTCACAGCCAGCCTGGGCTACATGATACCCTGAATCAAAAGAATATTTTTATTCTTTTGTTAGATATCCCTACAAAAGTCTCCATCTTGCCTCTCCTTTAGAAGCATGTTTAGTTTATTGACTAGGAGAGGCCATTCTTTTCTTCTGAGACATTTTCCCATTTCTGTGATTTTAATTTTATTAGGATTTATTTATTTTTATTTTATGTGTATGAATGTTTTACCTGTATGTTGTGCACCATGTACATACCTGATATCCACAGTTGTTAGAAGAAAGTATTGGATTCCCTGAAACTGGGGTTAGAGATGGCTAGGAGTCTGACATGTGGGTGCTGGGAACCAAACCCAGGTCTTCTGCAAGAGCAGCCATCACTCTTAATTGCTCTATTTCTCTGGCCCCTATGATTTTATTCTTTTAAAAATGTTCTTTTTCTTCTTCTTCTTCTTCTTTTTTTTTTTTGATAAAGGGACCAGAGAGATATCTCAGTAGGTAAAGGAGATTTGCATGCAAGCCCAAAAACTGAGTTTGATCTTTGGGACCTATGTGGTGGAAGGAGAAAACCAACTTAGGTACACACATGAACATATGTGCACACACACTGCCCAAGTGTAGGGATTTTTTAAAGTTGTTCTATTAGACTAGAGATGTGACTCAGTGGTAGAAGGTTTGTCTGGCACGTGCAATGTCCTGGATCTAATCTCCAGACATAGATAGACAAATAGGTAGGTACGTATGTAGGTAGATACATAGGGCAAGCACCTACATGATAAACTATGTACTCAACATTATCTCATTTAAGCCTCTTAAACACCTGGGATGATGGTAAGTAGTTTTGATCCCATTTTAAGGATGAGGAAGGTGTGCTATAGTTTGGACATGGAGTGTTCCTCTGAGGGGCTCATAAGTTGAGGACCTGGTCTGCAGAAGGTCTCCAATCGCTTGGAGGTAAGTAGATTATAGGGAGTCTGATCTAATTAATGTATAAATCCCTCATGGATTTAGGGGTACAACGGCACTGCTGGGAAGTTGTAGAAAGAGGTGGGGTGTGGTTGGAGGAAGTGAGTCACTGGATATAGCTGTAAGAGATGTGTCTTACCCTGGTCCCTTCCTCTTATGTTCTCTTCTTACATAAAGTGAGTAGTTTTTCCCCACTGTGCCATCCATCACACGGTGTTCTGCCCTGCAATATGCCTCAAAGCCAATGAGCCAGCCAGCCCCTCTGCAACTGTGTTCCAAAACAAACCTTTCCTCCTTTAACTTGTTTCTGTTAGGTATTTGTTACAGTGACAACCAAAACAAAACCCAGGGAAGTTCATTAACACAGAGTATCTCACTTTAGATAGCAACTGAGGCTCTTGCGGGCTTCTGTATTTCCTTCCATCACAGTGGCTCTAAACCCAGCATTAACTTTACCTTTGAGGCCACCTGTACAGGCCACAGAGGCACACAGAAGGTTTCGGAGGAGGTGAGATTTGCTTCTATTATAATTTTAAAAAGTATTGTCCTCTACAGAGATGAACCCGGGTTCTTCCTGACTCAGCTCAGCACAACAGTGCCCAAAAATAGAGAACCCTCTAAAGACTTCCACCTATCAGGTGACTGACTTTGCTTTTCACCCACACATTACTGTGAAAGTGCATTGACTCTTTACTCCGTGAAGCTGGATGAAATCCTAGCAGTTGTCTCTCCACCTAAGGCAGCAGGGATTCAACCAAACAGCTGTGTATGCAGTGATGGAAACATTCAGATCTGTGGGCATTTCAGCTAAGTATACAGCACATACAGGGGTCAACAGTAATGGCTTCTCCACTTGACTGTAACGGGTACAATGGGTTGTTTACGATGCAACTTTTAGGGTCATACCTCAGACCACTGCATTCAGTGACTCGAGCCAGTGTTTCAATTATGCCATATTCCAAAGCTAACAGGGATAGGAAGCTAACCTATGATTTTAGGTTGAAAATGTGAAAAGGTTTTTAAGTTTGGGAAAGAGATAGTAGGAGTGGCCTTGTCACTGCGGACATGACTGCAAAGTATAATACTGGGGCCACTGTCCTAAAGAACCGTCTTCCCAAGGAACAAGTCAGAGTTGGCTGTTAAGTTTTACTTACATAGAAAACTTCCAGCAGACGGCTAAACTCGTGGAAACAGATATTCAGATAGTAAAACCTTAAGACACGGAAGGGACAGGAAGCGCTGGGCTGGAGTAGAACAGCCCTTCACAGCCTCGTGACTTATGCTTCCTATTCCTGCCCTGGGAAAGATGGGAAAGGCAGGCTACGGAGCTGGGGATGTGTGGACTCTCCTCTGGGTGGTGCTCCCAGGTTGCCAGTGCTCAAGGCTGCAGATTCAGCACAGACGCCATTGGCTTGCAATGATAAATTTCCCAGATTTATGAAATGTTGCTGTCAGATAACTTCAGCCACATTGGCTTTAGTTGTTTTTTTTTTTTTTTTCGGAGCTGGGGACTGAACCCAGGGCCTTGCGGTTGCTAGGCAAGCGCTCTACCACTAAGCTAAATCCCCAACCCGGCTTTAGCTTTTATTTGGTTAAAACAAAATCCATTTTTTTGAGTTTGTTTTGTTTTTCAATTTTTAAGTGTGTGTGGGGGCTAGAGAGATGGCTCAGTGGTTAAGAGCACTGACTGCTCTTCCAGAGGTTCTGAGTTCAATTCCCAGCA